>NW_014580132.1:6649-20433 GCF_000485595.1 Priapulus caudatus | reverse complement strand
CACGCCAACCGCAATCAGCAGCAGCTGATCGGGCTCAAATCTCCCAGGCGAGCCACATTGCCCGCCGAGTTAGCAAGCTGTGGTTAGATAGCTGCCTTTTGTTTGAATTAGAGGCGCGCAATTGATTTGGATTGATGGCCAAAGAATGGAGAATCGTGTCGTACGTTTTAGTCTGTATCTCCGGATTGCGGGTGTATACGAGGAAACGATTTCGCACGATGCTAGGCGAATGTACTGTGTCCGATGTGAGCTCAAGTTGGATGAGTTACGCGTAGTAAATCGTAGGTATTATAAGGCTAGTATTAACGACGAATTTCCCTTGTTTATTGATGTCACACTCCTTCCCTATTATCTACTCCTGATATATATGTAGTAAAAAAGTATGTAATATGTAGTATGTAATAAAAGATTAGCAACACACACACATATCTATATATAAATAAATAAATAAATATATATATATATATATAGATATATGTTACTAATCTAGCGTACTACTACTAGCGTACTATAATGTATATATAATGTATAATGTATAATGTATATATAATGTATATATATAGTATATACTACTACTATAATGCCCTGCAACACAAATGTTGTAGTGCACCATGGTGCGTGTGCTGTAACAATTTAGGGGCCTATAACATGCCACGGCACCCGTAAACTAGTATTAAAATGAGAACCCTTTGTAACTATGCAGAGATGCCAACACCTTTCTGAGCAAACTGTAGTGAGGATGTCTGAAATCTGTAGTCCGAGTGTCACGCAGTGACCCGAGTATGCTAGGGGGTTCGGGGCATGCCCCCCGGAAAATTTTTGATTCCGAGATACAATTTCCTGCATTCTGGGACCCAAAATGACAATAAGTTCACACTGATATTTGTTGCTAAATACATGTAGTTATTTTCAATCATGTTATATCAATGTAACACTGAAACAAAATTTTTTTTATCTTAATAAAAATCGTAGTTGTATGCAAACTGATCGTAGTGGTCAAAATGAAAACGAAATTAGCATAAAATACGGATAAATCGTAGTGGTTGGCCTCTCTGATTATAGCATCATGCCAATCATACGCCAACATATGTGTTAATACGCCAATATTATATGTTACTAATCTAGCTATAGGTAATGCCCTGCAACACAAATGTTGTAGCGCACCATGGTGCTGGTTTGCATGGTCACGGTTGGCAAATGGTTGGCTGCATGACGTTGGGCCAACGTTGGCGTATGGTTGGCATTGTCACGGTTGGCAAATGGTTGGCTGCATGACATTGGGCCAACGTTGGCGTATGGTTAGCATGGTCACGGTTGGCAAATGGTTGGCTGCATGACGTTGGGCCAACGTTGCCGTATGATTGGCATGATACTAGTTACAAAGAGTGCTCATTTTAATACTAGTTTACGGGTGCCGTGGCATGTTATAAATTGTTACAGGACATTTCGCCAACGTTGGCCCAACGTCATGCAGCCAACCACTTGCCAACCGTGACCATGCCATAGCTAATGCACATGCTAATTAGCTACCCGATTGCTTTTTGCAGTTCCAATATAGTGCAATCCTCGTTGCAGAAGTTTTTTATTAATTCTATCGATGTAAACAGGTTATCGGCTAAAATCTTGAAACCTTTATTGTCTGGCAGAGTTTCACATAGTTTTGCCACAACACTGCCACCTAATCCTAGGTCGCCTCTTAGAGCATCAGCGGTTTTCCCTTGATAAATATCAAAGTCATGAAGCAAGCCAGTAGGCCTACTGTCACACCTAGCCCAAACTTTAGCCCGTAGGGTCTATGTCTCCCTGGGTACTGCCGGAACGTACCCTGGGTACCGACCGGTATACCGGAGCTCCTCCCTGGAGAAAGTGCAAAGACGAGCAGCGCGCTTCGTTACGGAAAATTACCAGCAAACTGAGAGTGTTACACAAATGATCGCAGACCTACAATGGCCCTCCTTGCAGAAACGCAGGTTTGTCAACCGACAGACCCTATTCTGGAAAATAATCAACGGACAGGCTGCAGTCACTGGGTCCCTCTGTCAAAACATTGAGTCAAGCAGCGCGCATCGTTGTTATGCCACCTCGAGGAAGTGAAACGCATCTCCGGCTGGGCAACTACAACAGCTCGCAACAGCCTATTGCCGTATGCTAGTCGCACTCGGTAATGAGTGCCTGGCCCAGAGAAGCCTCGATCTCTGGAACACATTACTGCCTACATTTTAAAAATATTCCATGGAAATCTCTCACGTGCACCTGGAGTTTTCGCGCACTCCTTGGACGTTTATTACTTACGGACTGTCCAGTACAGAAGTAGAAGTAGAAGTAAAAGTACCCTGGTACTATCTAATATGCCGGACCGTACCCCGCCTAGGCTACTCCACTAACGAGTCTAGGGAGTCGCCTACGCCTACTCCCTAATCCAAACCCTAACCCTAACTTAGCTCTAGTAACTAACGTACTAACTATAGCTGAGAGAATTAAGTCTAGACTGAAGATTGGAAATGGGATCTCTGCACGTGTAATTTTGATTCCCAAACTGTTTTAAAATTATCTGATTCTAAGAGTAGGAAACAGAAACCGAAATGAATCTTCGGCTGAAGCTGTGGCTGTGCCGTGGCTGTGACAAAGTGGTGAGAACAAACGGTCCTCGTCAATGACCCGGCGGGACTCCAGTGGATATATTCGCTATAACTACTAACACAGCCTATACTATCTCGTATCTTGCGTGTTACCGGGGCGGCTGCCGGGACGAAGTCTAGTACTACTACTAAGGTTAGTATTACTCAGTAAATTAATTTAGTAATTACTTCGTTGTGGCGTCTATCTGCACATAAGTACAAAGTTGTAAACACCTAGCTACAAGCAATGCAACTAGCAAGCAAAGCACGCAAAGCAAGCAAAGCAAGCAAAGCAAAGCAAGCCAAGCAAAGCAAAGCCAAGCAAAGCAAGCAAGCAAAGCAAGCATCTAGCAACTAAACAATCTTAACCACAGTCAAGGCCTACCGGACGCACATTTTATGAGCTCTTACCGTTCTTCAACTACGAGATACGAAATCCCAGCTCCAAGGACAGCCACCTTGTTTGCTTGCATTTAGAACCGTTCCCGCATATAAATTAATCTTAGCTGAAGTATTGTCTGAACTATTGGTAAATCCTCATGTATATATTAAAACTCACAATCCTACTGCTAACTATTTGTCCCAGCCGGAAGCTAGAAGTCTGCTTCTCGTCCTCCAGCTACGAGTCAGCAACCTTGAAGCCTGGAGTTATCACAAACTCCATCATCGGTCAAACACCTATCGCAGCAGTCTGTGTTTCAAGGAAACACTCTCGGGGCCTACCCTCTTTCAGAGGAAAGTTTAATCCTAAACACGCTGAGCAGCTGGCCGTTTTAATTGTAGCACTTCTCTTGGTAGCAGGCGACGTTGAATTAAACCCGGCCAGGACCCAAGAACGTCTCAATATTCCCTTGTGGGTACTGCGAGCGCGCAGTCACTTGGTCGCAGCGTGCGATTTGCTGTAATGATTGTGATATTTGATACCACAGCACGTGCTTAAAAGTTACTGCTCATCCCACATACGTAGCTTGGAGAAATCGGACGTTTCGTGGATTTGTGCCAAGTGCGACGACCAAGATGTCGCATCATTTACATTTCATTTCTATGAACTTGACCTATATAACCGCTTCAGTGTTCTTGGATCTGCTACCGATGCAAACATTTCTGTGGCTTCAGCAGATCTTAGTTTCAACCCAATCTTGACTATAGTTCGCCACGATCTGAGCAATCCTCCAGTCCCATTGGTACGCCTAGATCGAGAAACCGATATAATAGTACATCTAATGATGATCACCCCTCTAGAGATTCCCTTAGTAAACATGGCAACAACTGGAGAACTATGGTAGTTAATTGCGAGGGCATTAAAAGCAAAAAAGCCCAGTTTGCTGTCGCAGTTGATTACGTCAAACCAGATGCTATCTTGGGTTGTGAATCAAAACTCAACACAAAACTTGTCCCACAAAACTCATTTTTGTCAAGTTTATAGGTACAAAAATGGATTTTGTTGACAAAATTGAGCCCTGTCCTGCATGGCGCCCCGTACGATCAGTACCACAGTACATCAAGGCAGACTGGGACAAAGTCAGAGCAGAAGCGGAAAAACTGCAGCAGGCGGTTCTCGAGCCCGACCTGTTCCACCAACGTTCGGTCAATGGAAACTGGACCAAATTTAAGGACGGTATGCTTAGCATAATCCAGAACTTCATCCCACACAAAGTGATAAAAGGGAACAATAAGCTACTATGGGTAAATGGAGCAATCAAGAAAGCGATCAAGAAAAAGCACCGTCTTTTTCACAAAATACATCAAAACCGCAGTGCGGACAACACACTCCGGTATAAAACACAGAAGAAACTCGTTCGGAAATTAATAAACCAATCACATTGGGTATATCTGAACCAAATCCTCAATCTCAGTCTTAAAGAGAATAACCCAAGAACATTTTGGAGATACATTAAATCTCAAAAAGCAGACAATATTAGAATATCTCCTCTTCGGCAGAATGGAAAACTTTATGCAGATTCGAAAACCAAAGCTCAACTCCTGAACGATCAGTTCAAGTCTGTGTTCACCCAAGAAAACACCAGTAACATTCCTGACATTCAAGGTGAACCGAAACCATCTATTGGCGATATCCTCATAGATGAATCTGGCCTGAAAACGCTTCTCAGCAGAATCAACCCAAACAAGGACTGTGGTCCGGATGCCATCCCCAACCGCATCCAGAAAGAAACAGCTTACGAGATAGCACCATTATTGAGTGCGATTTTCCAACAATCCCTTGATGATGGTCAACTACCCTCCGACAGGAAAAAGGCTCTCGTTACTCCAGTATACAAGAAAGGAGACAGACACGCGTGTGAAAACTACCGTCCAGTGTCTCTCACATGTGTCTGCGGGAAACTTCTGGAACATGTAATTTATCGTCATATACTGTCACACTTGGAAACCCACAACATCCTCACTAACGTTCAACACGGCTTTCGACGGGAACATTCCTGTGAAACCCAGCTACTGACTACCGCACATGACCTCATACAACAACATGATAACAAGGCACAGATCGATATAGCCGTTTTGGACTTCACCAAGGCATTCGACACGGTGCCCCATCAGAGGTTGCTGAAGAAGCTAAGCCACTACGGCATCCGAAACCACATACTCAAATGAATCCAGGAATTTCTCTGTCATCGATCACAACAAGTGGTCGTGGAAGGGGAACACTCCGATTGTGTTTCAATGGACTCGGGTGTTCCACAGGGAACTGTCCTTGGCCCTTTACTGTTCCTTCTACACATCAATGATCTACCAGCCACTGTAACCAGCAAAGTGCGATTGTTCGCCGACGATTGTCTCCTATATAGGGTGATCAACTCTATCAAGGATCAGCACATGCTGCAGCAAGACTTGTCCACCCTTCAATCCTTGGCCGAGACCTGGGGGATGCGATTTAACGCCCAGAAGTGTTACATCCTGTGTGCAACACGGAAGAAAACTCTTATTCGGTCTAAGCTAGAGTATGGCTGCACAGTCTGGGACCCACATTAACAAGTGCCGCAGAGCGACAGCGCTCAACTGACGTGTACTGTAGCCGGGTATTCTTCTGATAAACTCACTGGCAACCGAATCAAGTACGCCCTCCCGCCACCGCGTTCGCGCTCAGAGCATATATCCAGGATACTACTAATACAAATATAATATCTATGATAGCTAGGCTTTGCTATACCGGTAGTACAGTAATAAAGATACAGCTGTGTAACTTTAATAACTTCGCTATATTAACATGTTATCATGGATATGCGTCGAGCGCGAGCGTAGTGGTGGTGGTGGGGAGAGAGTGGGAGGAGGGGCGGCTGGAGTGGGCTCTAATAGCAAAAGCAGTTTCAGCGAGATGGCGCGTGCAAGTGTCATCAATAATCAAAGATGGCATCACCCTTTGTGCGTGATAACCTCAATCTATTGAGTTGCTAAAATCCAAGTATATTCAGGCAGGCGAGAATTTTGCTCAGCTGTGAGTTAACACATATGCATTGCAGGTTGCCAGGCAGTAATTATGATTAGAATAGTGTCAGTTCACCGCCATGCATGCGTAATGGGCTGCCCCAATGTTTTTGCCTACCCACGCGAGCATTCAGGGTTCATTACAGTGTGCTAATACAGGGTGCTAATACAGACTGCTTTAGAAAATAATATGATTTAAGGAGCGTAAACCTTGTTCAACAAACATTTGCCTTTGCAATTGAACTGTGCAACTGTAGCCTCACATCCACAATAGCAAAAGCAGTTCAGTCATTTGTTAACAGTCAACAAATCTATGTTTAACCCTCCTCATGAGGGTCAAAAGGTTATCCGACACTTACTCTTCGCATGTCAGCGGAAAGTACATTTCATGGTCCTTTCAATGAAGCCATAAAAATAAGCTCCGTCAGACTATGTCCTCAGAAAATGTCTAAAATCTGCCCTGTGCCCCATTGACCTTTAACCTGTGACCTCCAATTTCGGCGCAGTGATGGCTTTTCCTACCATGATATGCTATACACCGACTATCACGAGCCTAGGTCGAGCCGTTTAGATTTGTGCCGCAATTCTGCATTTTCTCCCTATACCTTAAGTTAAGGAGGGAATGTTCCCCCTTCTTTTACACCTCTTGACCTTTAGCCTTTGACCCCCAGCTTTGACATCTCAACTCGTTTTCGGATTACCCCCCCCCCACGTCCCGAATATATCCGGAACCGCGTACCGTCCGAGTTCCGTTTAGATTTGCCCCAACTGTGACCGGACGCACGCCGGAACGGAGTCGCACGGACGTACGGTCGCCACGCTCATCGCGATCACAAGCTCGCATCTGCAACTAGTGTAGCAGATGACCTAAAAAGAGACATCTAAGAAAAAATTGAAATGATCCAACGCGCCAGCTAGACTTCGTCGCAACAATTATGCAAGACCCCAACAGTCGTAACTGCAATGTTAACCAAACAACACTAAATGGCCCGAATCTTCAACTACGACCGTAAAAACGAAAGCGACTCAACTAACAAATCTCATCTGGAAAGTACTGCGATCACCCAAGTCCAATACATCAGATGTCCTCGCGCACAATGGACCAAACACGACACCAAACCGCAGTCCATGAACTCAACAGAGAATCACGGAACTCATTCTATTCGCACGGACGCTCTCGTGGACCATGAATGCCTGCACACAGACCATAATCAGGGAGTAACGCCATCCTGTGTCGCGTCCGAGCAGCCGGGAGCGGCTTAATTCAACCATGCCGGCCACCTGCGTCACTAATACTCGTATACCGAGGCGTTCGACGCACCGACACAAAAGCATCAATATCAAGATCAACGTGAAGCCGTTCCTGTCTTTCTCGCTGACTAATTTCTGTTAGCCATCCCTGTCTCCCACTATCGCTACGGCATGCCAACAGAATTGACGTCTTTTTCTCACTTGAAACACTGTGATCGCGGCCGTCCAAACCAAAATACTTCCATGCACATAATTGTCACATATAGTGCACGATATTGGTCACCAATCAGAAAAGTTGCCAGGCTGTGCAGTCGGGATTCCAACCCGGAGCATAATGGCGGCCGGGTGACAGTTCCTCTCCTCTTTTTTCTAATAGGGTAAGGTTATTTTTAGAGAGTTCTACGCGGTTAGGGTAGGGTTAGGGTAAGTTAGGGGCACAATGCGCACCTTAAAACAGGAGTTTGAGTCCGTAACGGACGTACGGTCACTCGCGAGCGACGCTTCTGGCCCGCCATTGCCGGGTAGAATCCCTCCCCTCTGTCCTCGGCTGGAATCATAATTCCTGAATGATCATAAAGATCAACAATCCCTTCACTGTGGCATCCATGCGTGCATTGAGCGGGTGGCGTTACTACGGGTTTGTTTTTCATCGCTCGCAATCTACATATCCGTGACAAATATCAAGAAGTTCCGCGATGTCCGCCCGCACCCTATTACGCTCGATACCTGATATTAGAAATCTGAATTCCATCATGGCCTGATCCTGTGTATTAATTCCATTAGATATACAGAGAAGATGAGAAGTCTTCTTCTTCCTATAGGCTATGGTAAACCTGGCTCTAAACAGAAGGATTCGCCCCCACCCTGCTGATTGCGACCATAAAAAATACGACCCCCCGCCCACTCCCTGGCGGCATACGTCTAGTTGTGCAGATTTCAGGGGGGAGGTAGAAGAGTTGTGACGATTTCAGCGGTATGACGTCATACAACTCAGAGACCAGCCCCGCGCAACAGAGTAGAGAGTTGTCGCCTGGGGAGAGGGTCCCATAGCCAGCCGATGTGGGAGGTCAGGGAGTTCAACCTCTCACGTACACGGCGCCGGCCGAGAGGTGCGCCAGCCGATGTGGGAGATCAGGGAGCTTGCCCTCTCACGTACACCGCCGGCGAGAGGCGATGCGCCAGCGAGCACCGTGGCACCCAAGGTACGAAACGCTCTGGCGATAGCTGACGAAGGGGAGTTGCAATCCACCCGTACGACGTGTTAGCGAGGGGGACACGCTAGGTCCACCAGCACGGACAGGAGGCGCCGCTGGACCTCACGTCACCGTGCGCAAGTACTCGACGGCCACGAACGAACGCCGCGAACGAATGAACGAACGGTAACGAAACGCACGAACGAACGAACGAACGAACGCAACGAACGAACGAACGAACGAACGAACGAAACGAAACAACGGAACGAACCCACGAACGACACGAACGAAACGAACGAACGAACGAACGAGCGTCACGCTCGAGCCAGGGAGAGCGCACACACAGCCGTCGCGAGGAGAGCCTCGCCCAGGGCAAGCAGGACGACGCCGAGAAGTATATCCTAATACTAAGGGAGAGGGGCGCAGCAGCTATAGCTACCTACACACCGACGGAGACACACTGCCCACCGCCCGACCGTCGCGCCTGAGCTCGCGGAGCCACAGCGACTGGGAGCGACAGCGACGACGTACGGCTAAACAATAATAACCCATAGAATAGCTAAGCAGAAGTTAAACGGTGTAATCACTAACGAGGTAAGCGTAAACCGTGAACACGAGAATATATATTAATATATATAGTACGACTCTACTTTGAGATACGTGCAGTGAACGTTATTTCTGTTATTCGTATGTGATGAATTAAACCATCAGTTGTATAAAGACTATTTAAGGAATTGCGTTCATTTCACTCTGGGTTTTCCTGCTACTGCGTCACCGTCCTACCTTCGCGGTAGGAGCGAAAAATGTTCCCGACACAAATAAATTACACGTGCTAACTACAGCACGTGTAAAAATCCCGTGTGGCCACCCCTAGGGCCACTACACTATGCTATATATATGACCGGTAGGAACGTGTACTAACTATCATATGGAGCGAACGATTTGAGTTACATTTCTATAAATTCTAGCTATTATAGACACATGTCTTAGCCTTAATCTCTGTGAATTTTGAGTCTATTGAAGCGCGATTAGTCTAATTAATTAGCAAATATGCACGCGCGGCTATGACCGGTGAAACGAAACGTCACGAATTCTATTTATATCCTCCAAAAATGGAAAAGTGGGCGGGGTCTATTTTTATCCTCCAATCACAGGTCGGAGCAATTCCTCTGTTTAGACGTGTAACCATATGCGTGTAACGTGTAGTGTGTGTTTTTGTTTGTTTTAACGTTTCCTGTGAGAGATCACGCAACACCCTATTTCTTCAAACTTGGTCTTCTAAAACTTTTTGACATTAATAAACTTGAGCTAGCTAAATTCATGTATAAGTATACCCACAATGACCTACCGGATCTATTTCGTAACTATTTCATCAGAATATCTCGTGTAGGCTACACTAGCTCACACCTCACCAGACTTGCAACATCAATGTCGTATCACCTACCAAGGTACAATACCGTTCTTGGTAAAAAAAAATCATTAAAATTCGTAGGTGTTAAACTCTAGCTAGAGCGACATACCTGTATATATGAAAAGTTTACCCTTCCCAAAATTCAAATACTTTTTTAGAAATAGCTCATTACATGCAACTATATATGTAAATATAATAATTATATACCTTTCAGTTATTGTTTGTTATACTTTAATATTGTATAAGTGCTTGTTATATGTTGTTTATATGTTGTATATTCTAATTTATAAACTTTGTAACTATTTTTATGAACGTGTGTTGTACATATAATGAGTATGTACTATTTAGTATAATTGATTTATTTTTTTATCATCTTATTCCCACTGTATAAATACGTTTTATGCTCAAATCAAAATCAACTTGAACCTTGCATCCTGAGTACACCAACGATGTGTTATATTTGTCGATTCTTGTATATACCTAGATAGATCTTATCGTAATTAATAGCTTTATTAACTCATAGTCATATGATTCAGCTGCCCGTTTATATACTAATATTTTTGTTTTTTAGGGGTGGCAGACTTTGATGACCTGTAGGTCTTTCGCCACGTACCCCCAGTGCTATATTTATCACATTATGTATTGTGACCTTTCATTCTAATATGTATCGTTGTATACTGAATGTAAATATGTCTTATGCACAAATAAATTATTTGAATCTTGAATATTGAATCTTGAATCTTTAATCTTGAGACGCATGTTGAGTACATCAATAATAAATCTGATGTTATTAAACTTATTTGACTTACGCTTTAATCATAGTCTTTCCTGTACAACATAACTCGTAATTTCTCAGCATTTCTCTGCATTTTCTCTGCATGGAACATTTTACCAATTTAGTGGTGTCAGTTAGTCACGGATATGTCACAGTAACTGAGTAATTATCAGAGTAAGTAGTACTTTAGTAGTACTAGTACTAGTACTACTACTACCAGGAGTAAGATAATATAGGTATATATTATCTTACTACTGCTACTACTAGTACTAGTACTAGTACTAGCTAGTACTAGTACTAGTAGTAGGCCTAGTAGTACTACTACTACTTACTAGTAGTACTAGTAGTACTACTAGTACTACTAACCGTATATGTTTCACATACGTTCACCTAGTTTGCACACAGGCGGTCGATCGATCATTGTGAAAAATTGTTTGAAGATTTATTTTTATTGAGACGTTTCAAGTGCCTGTGCTTTCAATTTCATCAGTCTTGTACGTCAATGCACGTGCGTCAAGAGCCATAAACTCAACACATCTCTGTTATTGTTTACGCCTGAATGCGTGATTGATCAGGGAGGGGGTGCATGTAAGACTCAGAGGGAGACATTTTCTTTGGGGTTCCGAAAAACACAATTCCACTTGACAATTTCATGGGCCATTTCAATTGGAAGTTCTGCATTGTAATGGACCCCCAACACAAGCCCTTTGACTGACTAGTCAAGAAATTCAAAGGTCTGTATATTGCTCTTATTTAGCCGCCGATAGTTCTTATTTAGAACAAAGTCTTTATTAATTGTTATCTTCTAAAACTACAGACCATCCGCTGACCGCTGTGGAGACGTGCGCTGGGCCTCGAATTTGGCTCACGTTTCCACTGCGGACAGCGCTACATCCCCGCGGTCGCGTGCGCATATCCCGCGGAACTGCGCGTCTCATCTGCGCGCAGCGCTCAGGATCAACAGCAAAGCTGTGCCACGCAATCTTGTATCATGTCTCTCTGGATGTCACTACCAGACAGTCACAAATATAAGGCCTATAGATAAACACTATTTCTGTTTATCACGCTATGTGTTATTTACAGGCCTTGCACAAATAGGGTCACTGGGTCACTGGGACACTGGTCAATAGAGGTAATAAAAACATATTTAGTTTGCTGAGACCAACCAGCTACATGCCAGTGCCCCGTGGGTTCTCCAGGGTTAAATCTAATAGCTACTCAGTGTGGGTACTACAGTCCAGCAAGCATGACGACTAGTGATATTGTAAAACCTATGGGTATGTCGCATTATATTAGATTAATTTAATATGTTATATATAATACCGTTATAGTAATGTGTGATAGAAGCAGAAATGCTTCTGTATATTTATCCGACTGCATAACCATTTCATATATAAGGTGTTTTCCATAAGTTTGCTTTCATATATTACCTCGATAACCTTATAACTCTAATCTTTAAAGTTGCGTATGTAAAACGGTAATAAAGTTCGTTAGTTAAATTTAGGACTGGCGTTCGGACGAACAGACGCTCATGCCATTTATGGCCCATTCACACCAGAGCTACGCTCATCACGATCGCCCCACGCTCCAAAAATTTGCCCGAGCGTGGTGAGCGTGGTTGAAAGCGTGGCCAATTGGGCCCCAGCCGGGCCCAGCGCCGATACTACGATCTAATTACGTCCATACTACGATCTAAGTGCGTCTTTACCCCGATCCCATTGCGCTCAACAAGCTTTCACCAAGCTCAACACCACGCCCGCATCACGCTTGCACTGCGCTCACTGCGTCTTTATTGCGACCAATCAGATAGCATTGCGTTCGAACGACGCTTGCACTGCGCCTAAGCAACGCTCACCGCGCCTCAACTGCGCGCCAGTCACGCTCCTAGTGCGACTTAATCACGCTCTAGGCAGGCGCCGCGCCGACTGCGCTGGCAACGACCATATAAATACCGCGCCGCGTTCTAGACATCATCATTCGTTCTGCCGTGCTGTTCACATCAAGATTATTTTCTACTGATTTTATACCCATAATAGTATAATAGTATGCTACAACTATGCCGCCAAAAAAATTCTATTTCTCCTCTTCATCCTCCTCAGCACGATGAGGGCTTGGCAATCAAGTAATTCGAGTTGTCCTTCTACGAGAAACATGGCATGGAGTAGTGTTGCCTCATCCATAGTGGACACTGGTGGGGTGGCCAGGGTAGCACCCCAATTTATACCCCAAGTTCGCAGGACGTGATCTGAGCGTAACTAATTACACGTAATGCGAACGCCACAACGGCGTGGTCTGAGCGTGTTGAGCGTAGTACAATCGTAGTACGAACGGGTCGAGCTTGCTAGAGACGCACCATGGTCATAGCGAGAGCGTGGTCAGGTCGCAGAGACATATCCATAGACGTAGTAACAGCGTGATGAAAACGTATTGATATCGTGCTGAGAACGGGGCGACAATTTTCACGCACCCGACACGCTTGCGATACGATCATTAAGTTCGTACTACGCTCGAGTTACGTGGGTACTACGCCTTCCACGTCTCTAATACGCCCGCACTGTGCTGCATGTCTTTCCGCCACGCTCGCACTACGATTGTTTTGAACATGTTCAAAGTTTGGCCACGCTCTCCACGCTGATGGTGACTTCACCGCGCTCGATCGCGATCGCAGTACGTTCAAATACGTTCATACTGCGTTCTACACGTTTCCACCACGCTCTTAGAGCGAAGTACGAGCGTAGTGAGATCGGGGTCCTGGTGTGAATGGGGTATTAGCAAGCTGCATCTATCTGATTATATGTCTGATTCGATAAAAACAAATATCGTGCCCATTTTGTACAAGCACCTTATAATGGTTACATGGTTTACTTGTAGATATCACAATATTTTGGGCACATTTCTACCTAATTTCGTACTAATATGTAATTATAGTACTAATATGTTACTCAAGTCATTCAAATCACGTTCGATATCTGATGATAAAAACGTATACTGTAAATCGAAAAAGATGTTTATTGTTCAGTTCAGTAATAACCGTGCGTGGTTTAAAACGCAGGACTTGTCGTGTCCCTGCTCAGAGTACTTACATAGATCTATGT
>NW_014580132.1:0-5877 GCF_000485595.1 Priapulus caudatus | reverse complement strand
TGCGTCTCAATCAGCTTTACTAGCCATCTGCCTGTGGGGACTGGTGAAATACATTATATATGTAGCCCATGCAACTCCGCATGACCAGTAGACTGTTTCCACCTAGTTTGTTCAGGATTGGTTGAGTGGTGTGGAAATGCATTCTCGGATTAGCTCCTAGTACCTGTGTATATGTAAACAGGCAGAAGGAAATTATAACAATATCTGATTCAATCTTACCTTCCTGTGGAGGAACCTGCTGTAGAAAAGCCAACACGGACTGAACAGCTCTTTGACAGTCTAAAAGTGACACCATGGCTTCTCCTATCAAGTCATCCGTGGATAGCAAGTGGTCAAGCTGATGCACAATTGCTTCTACCTGAGACTGCGAATAAAATACAAAATAAAAATATGAATGCAGTCTAACAATAAAGCTACATGTACATCATCAAATAAAAATGCAAAGTGCATGTATGATCATCCGCTGTTCAGACAGTGTTTATATGTTCTTATTACAAATACCATTACCATGGTAGCGTACATATACCTTTTAAACCAGGTAAATTTAGTGCTGGCCGCCCTCCCCTCCCCCCCCCCCCCCCCCCCCCCCCCCCCCCCCCCCCCCCCCACCCCCCCCCCCCCCCCCGCCCCCCCCCCCCCCCCCCCCCCCCCCCCCCCCCCCCCCCCTCCCCCCCCCCCCCCCCCCCCCCCCCCCCCCCCCCCCCCCCCCCCCCCCCCCCCCCCCCCCCCCCCCCCCCCCGCCCCCCCCCCCCCCCGCCGCCCCCCCCGCCCCCCCCCCCCCCCCCCCCCCCCCCCCCCCCCCCCCCCCCCCCCCCCCCCCCCCCCCACCCCCCCCCCCCCCCCCCCCCCCCCCCCCCCCCCCCCCCCCTGGCTATCGTCGAGCCCCGCCATCCTAAAATGCACCCGCCACTCTAAATATCATAGCCGCCATGCTAAAATTTACTAAAAAATGCTAAAAAAATGCTAAAACTAGGACCGTAAAGGCAGCCCCGTCATGCTATAATAAAAAAGCTTGGAGAACCCTGAACAGTATCTTACTTTTTATGGTTCATTGGTAACTTGAGGCCCAAAAAATGTTGCTTTGGGTAATGCCCAATTCACGGGTAAACGGATACTACCAACACTGTAGCCAAACCAACATCTGAAAAAACATTGCCAAACTCTAGTCAGTTTCTATTCGGAATCTTTCCTAATATATACCAAGAGTCTTGACTCTAGTCTCTACCTGGAAAATTTTAACATGTTAATTGTTACCCAAAATACAACATTTTTTTTACTAGTAATGGTATACTGCGACTCTGCCATTTTATAAATCAAACAATCAATATGTGGACATATGTGTAGAAGAGACTATGAATGATTTTACTCTATGAAATGCACGGTGGTACTGCAGCTACTTTTTAGAAAAAAATTTACCACGGTTAAGTTTAACAGGCCTTAAAAACTATACCGCCCGACGCCAGGGACAGGTCAAATTTGATGTCGGACAAGTGAATTTTCAACCAGTAGTTGTCTGCGGACAAGTGCAAAATAACCCCAGGTCTGCATTTAGTTGCCGTCGAAAACTGGTTATGAAGGAATTGTGTTCAATTGTACGGTTCTTTAAAACCTCAAATCCCCCTCTAAATTGCAGTGATTGGGAAGGGGAGGTTCCCCGGGCCATTTAGCAGTGAAACAGGTGTGAGGTGACGATACATTGCAGTCACATGAGATTGCGCACCTAAGAAGTATAAATTCACACAGGAATTACTTAAGAAAAGATGTTGGTGGTTTGACTGGTTTCATACTTCTCTATAATTTAGATGAGCCTAAGGTTTTTAAAACGGTTGCTGAAAAAATATGTTTTGTTGTTTCACAACAGCGGCATTAACGTTAATGCCTACTGCTCCTGATCACAAAGGCCGCTAGAGGGCCTACTCATGTGGAGGAGTGGAGCTTCGCAATATACGGAATACACTGACTGTATCATACAGGTTACAGCGGTATATGCAAAAAATATGTGCACATCCTTCCTGGCAACAAAACTGTCACATGAGATTGCGCAGGCTCACTTGTTTACACACGTAAAATATATATACTTCTGAAAAAGATATATTCAAAAAAGCAAAATAATGAGAAAAATGTAATCTAGTGACAAAAAAACATTTGTTTTAACAAATAAAGAGTCAATTGTCAACGGAATACGTTTTATTGATAATACTACTTATGACTAATATTACTAGGTGACCAGCGCAAAGTGGAAAAAGGAGTTTCGTCTGCCGAGCCCGAATGACGATCCAACATATAATTTTTTTGGCTAAAATAAGTCAGTGATATTAAAATAACTAAGCTATTTAGCACATATCAGTTGTTTGTACTGCAATGGTTACAATAAACCCGCACCCTCAGATTAGCAAAGCGGAGTTATAACGTCTGCATTTGCGGACTAACCCTGTACATAGCTCTAGTACTATAGCCCGCGGATAGCTGCCGCAAGCCTATCCGCGGGCTATAGTACTAGGGCTGTAGCCGTACCTACCTGGCTGCGACGACGATCTTCAACGCTCACTGTCGATGTAGCATGTCTTCTTCGGATAGCTCGAATTAGATTACACGCCGAATCAATAAAGCCTGGCAAACTCGGCTGATTGCTTCTCTCTTCCCTGTTGGGCAATGGAGCCAGACACACAGAGAAGACAAGCAGGAAAATGCAGCAGGTTATATTAAACTTGGACGAAGTCGCCATTTTCTTTGTTTACCGTATTTAGTATCGCAGTCCCGCAGAAACTAGCATAAGCAAACTAGCCAATCAGGAGCGAATTGCCCCCAGAAGCGTAAAACCTGGTTTTAAGCTCTTAAAACCCGGTTTTAAGGTCTAAAACCAGGTTTTAAGGTCTAAAACCCGGTTTTAAGCTCTTAAAACCCGGTTTTAAGGTATAAAACTAGGTTTTACGCTATAAAACCAGGTTGTAAGCTCTAAAACCTAGTTTTACGCCCTAAAACTAGGTATTAAGACCTTAAAACCTGGTTTTAAGGTCTAATACCAGGTTTTATGGCTTAAAATCTAGGTTTTAAGAGCTTAAACTAGTTTTACGCTTTTGGTTAAAAAAGCTTCCCATTCGGAGAGCTTAAAACCCTAGTTTTAAGCTCTTAAAACCTAGTTTTAAGCCTAAAACCTGTATTAGCCCTTGAAACCTAGTTTTAAGTCTTTAAACCAGGTTTTAAGGTCTAAAACTAGGTTTTAAGTCTAAAAACCCGGATTAAGGTCTTAATACGTAGTTTTAGAGCGTAAAACCGCTGTTTCTAGCCTTAAAACCCGGTTTAAGACCTTAAAACCTGGTTTTAAGGTCTAATACCCGGTTTTATGGCTTAAAACTAGGTTTTAAGAGCTTAAAACTAGGTTTTAGACCTTAAATCCGGGTTTTAGACCTTAAAACCAGGTTTTAAGCTCTTAAAACCAGGTTTTAAGCGTCTAAAACTAGGTTTTAAGCTTTTTGGATACAAAATGCTTTTCCTATACGCAAGCCTACAGAGTGAAATAGAGAGCTGCCACCTGTAACTAATTAATGCTAGCAAAACTACACAGTACTATCACCACCACATGCACTGGCAGTGGCATAAGTTACATGTAAACACTGACAGTACAGAATGCCATAGAAATTATATGATTTAAGGAGCATAACCCTTCTTCAACCAAATTTAGCTTCTGCAAATTTCACTGTGACATTGTAGCCTCATACATCCAGGCATGTATAGATTCTATTAGCAAACCCGGCAGTCAAATTCTTTCTAACAGTAAACAAATCCATGTTTAACCCTTCTCTTGAGGTCAAAAGATTATCCGACACTTACTCTTCGCATGTCAGCAGAAAGTACATTGCATGGTCCTTTCAATAAAGCCATAAAAATGGTAGGTCACCGCTGAAAACAAAAAGTTTTTCAATCGCTCCGTCAGACCATGTCCTCCGAAAATGTCTAAAATCTGCCCTGTGCCCCATTGACCTTTGACTTGTGACTCCAATTCAGTTCACAGTGATCGCTTTTCCTACCATGATGCCTATACACGACTATCACGAGCCTAGGTCGAGCCGTTTAGATTTTGTGCCGCAATTCTGCATTTCCTCCCTATACTTTAGTTAAGGAATGAATGTTCCCCCTCTTTTACACTCTTGACACCCCAGCTTCGAATCCCAAACTCGTTTTCGGATTAACCCCCCCCCTCCCCACGTCCCGAATATCGTACGTCGAGCCGTTTCGATTTGTGCCAACTGTTAACGGACGCACGCACGGACGCCCACGCACGGACGCACGGCGACTCGCAGGACAATCATGCGATTCTACAAGCTGCATCTGACTATGTCAGATGAGCTAATAATCCTAACAGACTTATTTGTACTAAAGCTAATCATGTCGGGTGCACAGCTGGATGCAACTGAAGCTATTGGCTGGTTTATGAAGGGTGCCCGAGTATAGGCACATCTCAACTTAATAACTTACAACAGATTTTATGAAGCATCACGTACGTATGGCAAAATGATCAAATGCATACAAGTAACAATAAAGTATTTTACCTACACTATACTCACGGAACCTGGGAATGTTTTAGTAGTAATTGGTATTAGGTGCCTGTATATCAAGCAAACGCTTGTCGATTATGCACTATGCAATGGAGCAGCAACTTGTGTTCGACCGAGTTGCAGCCGAATGTCGAAAACTCGGTTGCATTCAGTGACATTAATGTCATCCGATGATCTGTACACACACAGGCACTTGAAGCGTTTCAATAAAATATTATGCTAATCTATTTACTACCAAATTCTAATACTCTCTTTCACCTATTCCAGTTTTCGACTATGTCATGACGAAGTTTCCTGTCAAATCCTACGTGCAACAATCAATATACGCTGCCGGCGCCATTGCTTTCGCACAAAAAAATTAAATTTGTTCACTGATTGGAAGACGCAGTGTCAAAGTGTGGCTACTTGGCGGTCTATCTATACTGACTAACAAGTTAACCACGACATAGAACAGTCATGTAAGTAACAATACACTAATAAATAGGTTGAAACGAGAGATTAAGCGAAACTAAACTGAAACGCTAGGTGTTACCGTTCAACGTTTTACCACGTAAGTATAACACTTTGAGCATTATATTTTTATATTGAAACGCTGTGCCTGTGTGGGTACAGATCATCGGATGACATTAATGGTCAACCTGAATTGTCAACACACTGTTTTCGCACATTCGGCCTGGTCTGAACCTGTCAATCCTGAACGATTCGAATTTTGCCGCCACAACTACTGTCTATGGCATGCCCTCGAACACCAAGGGTTTTGATTTTGGTCCCAGCTATGCCTTTTGTGTGGTCTTTTTTCAAATATCGATCTGCTGCTCCATTGCATAGTGCATACACTCGACAAGTCGTGTTGGTATTGTGAGCAATACAGGCGCTCAGTGTACATACCAACTTTGCTTACTAAAGAAAACTGCGAATATCCCAGTTCCTGTGAGTATAGTGTATGTAAAAGGTCACTTCTCTATGTTACTTGTATAGAGAAACAATCTTTAAATCATCTTTAATGAACCAGTCGTTACCGTAGCATAGTGACGTCAATACAAATTAACAAAGTAATCGTTGTAATCGTTTAATCTTACTCTCCAGGGTGGGCAGCAATTTAGCATGAGAGAGCTCCGCGGGCACCCTCATAAAACTCTCAGTGCCAAATGGCAATCTCAATCCAAACAGTTGCATCCAGCTGTTTAGCACCGGACATGGCATGTGACGCTTTTGGCCTTACAACTACAGGTCTGTGTTGCAACGGTGGATTATTAGCTTATCTGACATTAGTCAGATGCAGCTATGTTAGAAATTCGCATGATTTTGTCGCGACCTTATG
>NW_014580131.1:24486-27457 GCF_000485595.1 Priapulus caudatus | reverse complement strand
AATTCACATTTAGCCCCCGCTACTGGAAAACGCAGCCTGTGTGTTCCGTACAGGGCAATGCTTGCCGGCACTTAACGAGGCAGAAATGACGTAGAACTGATTTATTTTCACTGAAAACCTGTCTAACAGTCAACTCTGCTGATGCGCTGAAAGGGATGTGCAGCACTTTTTCTCTGATAAGAAATGCCGCTACCGGTAATTGCTTTTTACTNAGAGAAAGAGAGAGATAAAGAGAGAGAGAGAGAGAGAGAGAGAGAAAGAGAGAGAGGGAAAGAGAGCGTGAAAAAGAGAGAAAGAGAGAATAAAGAAAAAGAGAGAGAGAGAGAGAGAGAGAGAAAGAGAGAGAGAGAAAGAGAGAGTGAAAGAGAGAGAAAGAGAGAATAAAGAAAGAGAGAGAGAGAGAGAGAGAGAGAGAGAGAGAGAGAGAGAAACAAAGAGTGTGTTCGGTGCGCGTTTAAATAAGACTATCGCGAAAATCTTGATTCTGCAAGCAAACCCGTCACATCTAATTCCATCTGTCGCTACCCTCGAGTCTAGATCTCGCTCGATACCTGGCTATATAACAGCGCTGGCGAAATTTTTTTCCCCACGAGAGTTCCGGACCCACCACAGATAGTGTTTTGTAATATATGGTGCGTATATAAGACGGACCTGGTTGTATTATAGTTAGTGTTAGGGTTAGGGTTAGGTTTAGGTTTAGGTTTAGGGTTAGGTTGTATAAATTTTACATTGTTGCTTCGAGGTAGTCGAGTGAATGGAGTGCGCTGATTGGCTGGGGTCCGGAACTCTCGTGGGAAAAAAAATTTCGCCAGCGGGAGCAGTAACCGTAGCAGCAGCAAAAGCAGCAGCAACAGAAATAGCAGTAGCAGCAATAGCAGCAGTAGTAACAGCAATATCAGCAGTAGCAACAGCAATAGCAGTAGTAGCAACAGCAGCAGCAGTAATAACAGCAGCAGCAACAACAACAACAGCGACAGTAGCAGCAGCAGTAGCAGCAGCAGCAGCAGCAGCAGCAGAATAAGCAGTAGTAGCAGCAGCAGAAGAAGCAGTAGTAGCAACAGCAGCAGTAGCAGCAGCAGCAATAGCAACAGAAGCAACACCAACAGCAGCAGTAATAACAGCAGCAGCAGCATCAACAACAACAACAACAACAACAACAACAACAACAACAACAACAACACCAACGACAACAACAAGGACAGCATCAGCAGCAGCATCAGCAGCAGCAGTAATAGCAGCAGCAGCAGCAGCAGCAACAGAAGCAGCAGTAATAGCAGCAATAGCAGCAGTGGCAACAACAACAGAAGCAGCAGGAATAGCAGCAGAAATATCAGCGGCAATAGCAGCAGCAGCAGCAACAACAACAACAGCAGCAGCAACAGCAACAACAGCAGCAGCAGCAATATCAGCAACAGCAGCTACAATGGCAGCAGCAGCAGCAATAACAACACCAGCAGGAGCAGTAGCAGCTGTCTACTGCTGCTGCTGCTGCTGCTGCTACTACTACTATTACTGCTGATACTGCTGCTACTATTACTGCGGATACTGTTGTTGCTGCTGCTGCTGCTACTGCTGCTGCTGCTGCTGCTGCTGCTGCTGCTGCTGCTGCTACTGCTGCTGCGGCTACTGCTACTATTACTGCTGATACTGCTGCTGCTACTATTACTGATGATACTGCTGCTGCTGCTGCTGCTACTACTACTACTGCTGCTGCTGCTGCTGCTGCTGCTGCTACTATTACTGCTGATACTGCTGCTACTACTATACTATTACTGCTGATACTGCTGCTGCTACTGCTGCTGCTACTGCTACTGCTACTATTGCTGCTGATACTGCTGCTGCTGCTGCTACTGCTACCACTGCTGCTACTGCTGCTGCTGCTGCTGCTACTATTACTGCTGCTACTGCTGCTGCTGCTGCTGCTGCTGCTGCTGCTGCTGCTACTGCTGCTGCTACTGCTGCTGCTGCTGCTACTGCTGTTTATCAGCAAGGAAGCCATGCCCCGGTGTCCGTTTACCTCATTCCACTGATGGAGGGCCCGATGAGAGAGGGCGAGGAAGAGACGCAACACTGAGATAGACATAGCACGGACAATACAGGCGTAGTAAAACCAGGGGCGAATAATGGCAACATTTGTAATTATTGACAACATTTGTCATATTGACAACATTGGTCATTGTTCACCCCTGGTAATATCCCACTGAAACGAACAAAGCACAACTCTCGTAATGTTATCATTGTTATGTTGTGCACGCTAGATAGTTTCTGTTGCCAGGCAACAAAAACAAACATGGTGGTTACATATTCTCCATGTTGATTTTCGCAGGTATCGTGGTTTCATCAAGGATTGTCCGGACGGCTTGCTATCCGAGGCGGTAAGTGTCGCTTCCGCTGATGTTAGGGGTTCACGCTGGCAAATGGTTTTCCATAGACGGTAATACTTACGAAAAAATTCCCATAAATCAGCACAAGGCTTTTCTACAAATAATAATTCCATCCTCTGAATACACGTCGCAAGTGAGAATATATATGTTATTAACAAAAAAATTCTTCCATAATTTCTCTTGTAAACAACAATTTTGCAGCGCACACGAGAAATAGCCAGTTTACATCTGGAAATCGCACAAAAAGTAGGCATTCTTTAGAAATTTATGGGACGGCCCAGAAACGCACCTCGGACGAGCCGTTTACACTGTCGGATTCAGAAAAGATTCTAGTTTCTGAAATTAACAATTGCAAACAGTTATAATCTTTTCTAATGAGAAATACAAAATTCTAGCGCATGCACACACTCAAAAAGGTACTACATTTTGACCTATCCCAGCGCTGATTGGCTGATTTGCCATCGTCGTACCTTAAGTGGTTTGATGGTGTAGTTGTTATTTGAAGGCGCAGTTGTTAGCACGGATCATGAGTAGTGGTGCACCGGAACTAATTGGATCCGGCCGGAACTATCCGGCCTGATCCCCCA
>NW_014580131.1:16665-19724 GCF_000485595.1 Priapulus caudatus | reverse complement strand
CGTCTCCTCTCTCTCTCTCTGCTCTCCGCTCACGCTCTCCTCTGCGCCTATGAACAGATATCTGTCACGCCATATGCTCCTAGTCCTCATCTTTTCTCTATCTCTCTCTCTCTGTCTCTCTCTCTCTCATTTCTCTCTTCTGCAGTCCTCTATCTCTCTAAGTGCCTTCCGCTCCTGCGGCCGCCCGCTCTCCCATCTCACTCTCCCACTCGCGGAAGCCAGAACCATAGGAGATTCAGTCAGATTCCGAGTCCAGGCCGCGCCAAAAGCCCTATCCTATCTGTGTTTTGTAGCCTGCCAGAGAGCGCAGCAGTTCCGCTGCGCTGCGCACGCGCCGCAGAGAGAGCAGAGAGAGCGAAAGAGAGAGACGGGAGAAAGCGAGAGAGGGGGTGAGAGAAAGCGATAGACAGGCCAATATTGTTGCCATATCGCTAGTAGTGAGGCGTACGAGAGAGATGACGAGAGAGAGAAGAGAGAGAAAGCGAGAGAGAGAGCACGTGCGCGCCACAAAGAGAGAGAGAGAGCAAGCAGAGAGAGAAGAGAGAGAGAGAAAGAGAGAAGACGAGAGAGAGAGGATCGAGAGAACGCCTCTAGAGCAGGAGAGAGCGCTTCCACAAGCGCCGAGTGACCGCGAGAATACACAGCGACGAGAGCGAGCGAGAGAGAAAGTGAGCAGAGAGAGAGAGAGATAGAACAGAGAAAGCGAGAGAGAAAAGTATACGAGGAGCAGAGGACGAGAGAGAGAAGAAAGAGAGATACGAGCAAAAGCGCGAGAGAGAAAAGTGAGAAAAAAAGAATGTGATGAGACGAGCAATGTGAAGAAGATCAGAGAGAAGAAGAGATGAGCGCAGAAGCGAAGCGAAACGCGAGAGCAGACGAGAGCCAATGAGCAGAAAGTCGAGAGCAAAGTAGGCCGCGCGACAAGCGGCGAGAGCGAGAGAGAGAGCGCGCGCAGAAAAGCGAGAGAGGAAAGAGAGAGACGAGAGAGAGAGAGAGACTCCGAGAGAGAGAGAGAGAGAGAGAGAGAGAGAGAGAGAGTGAGAGTGAGAGAGTGTCCACGAGTGAGGGGCGGATCTAGGGTTGAAGCTAGACAGTATTTTTCCAGATTTTAAAGGCACATCCCCCAAAAAGGGCACACCACCTCACAGTGGGCGCCGTAAGGCGCGGAAGCACATGGCGGGGGTCTGGGGGGCCTCTCCCAGGAAATTTCAAAATTTCAAGGGTCCCTGGGCACAAAAATGAGCACCATTTGAGCACACATTTAGTCAAGCAGCAATAGCTAAAAACTATAATTATGAAATTTTATTTCTGCTTCATTTTGCCTGCGCTTTGCATACCAGCAATTAATTCAGAATGATTCAAGCACTTCCCTTCTGTTTTTGATATCAAAGCTAGTTTTGTTACCATGTAAAATTATGATTTCCTTTAAGTCCTGTCAATGAATCAGAAGAAAAATAAAACAAATAAATAATATAGCCAAATTCCATCAAATTGTTTTCTGTATTATTTAGCGCAAAATTTCGGAGGGCACTTTGAAATCTAGACCGTATTTCCCAATACGGCAAATACGGTCTGAATCCGCCCCTGGTGTAACTGAGTCTGTGATTGTGAAAACCTCTCTAACGCGGATCACATCCAGGGCAGCAGCAGAAGCGTCAGACATCAAACCCTAGTTTATCGTCTGCGTTTGAGCGCGCACGGTGATGGCCTGATGTTTTCATCGGGGAACAAGGGATCCGATCTGGCGTCGCGATCTATTTTAGAACAACCGATCGATTTTCCGGTTTCGCGATTGGTGATGTCACGTGGCGTTTGACGTCACGCGCGGCAGACGGTAGTCGACCGGAACATGTTTCAGTGTGTCTGATTGCTTTGATGTCGTTAAATTCTATCATTAACACTCGCAATTCTAAAGCGAAAATGCCACACCAAACCCCACCCCACCCCACCCCACATCACCTATACCCCAGCCACCCCCGAGCGCCTTCCAAATGCAGTCCGAGTAACTTGGAAGCCCTAAACGATGCTCTCTCTCTCTATCTCTCTCTCGCGATTTTTTTTCTCTTTTTCTCTCGCGCTCTCTCTCTCTCTCTCTCTCTCTCTATTTCTCTTTCCCTCTCTCTACCCCTCTCTCTCTCTCTCTCACTCTTTCTCTCTTTCTTCCTCTCCCTCTCCCTCTCCCTCTCTATCTATCTTTTTCTCTCTCTCTCTCTCTCTCTCTCTCTCTCTCTACCCATCTCTCTCTCTCTCTCTCACTCTTTCTCTCTTTCTCCTTCTCGCTCTCCCTCTCGCTCCCCCTCTCTCTCTCCCCCTCTATCTCTTTCTCCCTCTCTCTCTCTCTCTCTCTCTATCTCTTTCTCCCCCCTCTCTCTCACACTCTCTCTCGCTCTATCTCTCTACCCCCTCTCTCTCTCTAAGTGATTAGAATGACCCAAATGATACGATGACCCTTGCGCAATTGGCCGGAGTGGGCATCAAAGGAACCGGTGATCAAAGGAACAGGCTCCACTGACCGCTGCAAACAACAGCGAATTGACAGACGGACCCACGGCTATAGTTGACCATCGTATTCAAAAATAATTATTTTTACCGCGGTTGAAATAATTTAACCGCGGTGTAATTATTGGTCTTCTATACCCAATCAGAGGTCGTTTTACACATAATTCAACAGCGTTTGAGTTAATTTTACCGCCGTTAAATTATGTGTATCAATGCCTCTGATTGGTTAGAAGGACCATAATTCAACCGCGGTGAAAATAATTATTTTTGAGTACGATGTACAGCCATACTAGACGTTGTTAGCTAGTTAGCAAACTGTGCTTTTGTTGTTGTTGCTTTGAGAGGCTATAACTAGTTGCTTAACCTCCATCTGACTGGCTGGCAGGGGGAGAAGGAAGCGAGGTGAATATCTAGTAATGGACAATGCCAATTTAATCTCTGGTGACGTCGCTGCGCGAATATATATATATATAGGAAGAGGGGATGGAGAGAGAGAGACGAGCGAGATAGATAGATAGATAGATATAGGAGTAGACGAAGAAAAGGTAGAGTACAGAGAA
>NW_014580131.1:9096-16177 GCF_000485595.1 Priapulus caudatus | reverse complement strand
AAGAACGCTGGCTGCCGATTGCTGGCTTGCTGATGCTGTTTGGCCTGCTGTTGTTTGTTGTTGCTGCTCGCTGTGCTGTTTTGCCCCTGCTGTTACTGCTGTTGCTGCTGTTGCTGCTGTTGGCTGCTGCCTGCTGCTATACTGCTGCTACGCGCCTGCTGTACTGGCTGCTATGCTGCTGCTGTCTGCTGGCTGGTTGCTGCTTGCTGCTGCTGCTACTGCTTTGCTGTTTTTGCTTGCCGTTGTTGCTGTTGCTTCGGCTTGCTGGCTGCTGTTGCCTGCTGCTGCCTGGTTGTACTTGATGTTGTGCCTGCCTTTGCTGTTGTTGCTGCTGCTGTTGCTGCTGCTGCTTGCTGTTGCTACTCGCTGGTTGCTGCTGCTGACTGCTGAGAGAGATTGCTGGTGGTCACTGCAGCAGGCATGTGGTGAGAAGCTGATTGCTTTTGCTGCCAACGAGTGTGTGTGGCCCACATACATAGGACAGTTTGCAGCTTCGTGCGTGATCAAGCGCATACTTAGTTAAACTATTATTATATATAATATATATATATAAATAAATTTAATTTTTTAATTTTTTAAAAAAAAAAAAACCAAAAATATATAAATTAATTTATTATATTTATCTATATATCATATATAAAACAAAAATTCAAAAATAGGCGAAGGGCTGTTTAAATTTTAAATCAAGCGAGCTTTCGAGCCGTACATCTCTTCCTCGGGCTATTTCCAGTCTGACATGACCATTTTTTACATTATATGTCAGCGCATGAGGATAGATGCCATGTTCCAATGCTTGCTGATTAAAATGATAAACACCTTTACCTATTTTTTGAATGTTTTACTACATGGGTGTTGTGTGTGTTTCACTTCTATATCATATATATATATGTATATGTATATAAATAAATAAAATTTAAAATAAATAAATACAGTAAATAAATAAATAAATATTAATATATACAAATATATATTAGGATGATAATATTACGCAGTGGCTTCGCGTCCCGGTCAATCCATTACAAACTCAGCAAACAAGGATTCCCAAAATCCACGTCACGATTTAGGCAGAGCCCATTCAAAAATCGTTGAATTTTACTGAATTTCTACTATTGTTCAAAGCAGTTTACAAAAAACACAATTTTTTGAGTAGATTACAGAAAGGTAAAGTAAAATTATATGGTAAAACCTTGTTGTTTATTTGCTTTTTACTAGATAAATTAGTTGGGTTACATAAGGAAATATTATGACGGGACGCGTAGTGTTGGGAGCTGGGGTCGCGTCCGGTAACCGGACGCGCTAGCCACGCCATGAACTATTTAAAAAGATTTTATAATGCTTAATAGAGCGCTGGTACGATCCCTAGTCACTATGTATCTATCTAATATTATATATATATCTTTTCTCTTTCGACTGTACCAAGGTGGATTTCCAGAAATATCTACAAGCAATTGTCTTTCCTCAAGGAGATCGAGCAACTTCGTTCCTTTGTCTTCAGGGGGTATTTGCTTTGATTCAGACAGCGGCACGTGGAGTCGCGGTTTCCACGCTCCTCCCCACATGGTCGAGTCCAGTCTTCGTTGTTGGCCAGATCTCTTAAACAGGCTTTCTAATGTCTCTGTTCATAGCCTTTAATTATCTCTTTCCAATAGATTCTAATTATCTTATTCCATAGCGTTCTACATTATTTCTTTCTATAGCTTCAATGTTTTTCCATATGCTTCTGTAATGTCTTTTTCATAGTTGTGGCTTTAATGTCTTTTTCGTAGGGTTTTAATGTCGCGTTTTCATAGCTTCTTAATGTCTCTTTCATTATCATCTAATATCTTGTGCATAGCTTCTAATGTCTCTTTCATAGTTCTAATGTCTTTCTTTTATAGTTTCTAATGTCCTTTCATGAGCTTTGAATGTCTCTTTCGTAGCTTCTTAAGGTTCTGCTTTAAGATTAGCCCTATAATGGTCTCTGGTGCATTAGTTCTAATTGGTCTCTTTTATTGGCCTTAATGTCCTCTTCAATAAGTTCTAATGTCTCTTATTATAGTCTTCTAAATGTCTCTTTCATATTCACGCTTTAATATCCTCTTGGCATATGCTGCTAATGTCTCTTTCATTGGCTTCTAATGTCTCTTTTTATAGGCTTCTAATGTCTCTTTCATCAGCTTCTAAATGTCTCATTCGTAAGTTCTAATGTCTCTTTCATAGGTACCTATTAATGTCTCCTGGCATTAGCTTACTAATGTCTTCTGTCTAATTGAGCCTTCTAATGTCCTTCTTTCAGTAGGTCTCTAAATGTCTCTTTATATAGGGCTTCTAACGGTCTCGTGCATAGTTTTGACATGGTCCTCTTTTTCCGTAAGGCTGTCTTATATGTTCTCTTTCATAGCCTATAATGGCTCTGGCATAGCTTTTAATGTCTCTTTTTAATAGCCAATCTAATGTCTCTTCATAAGCTTCTCATGCTCTTTCAATAGCTTCTAATTCTCTTTCGTAGTTCTAATTCTCTCTTCATAGCCTATAACTGTCTCTGGGCCATAGATTCTAATGTCTCTTTCATAGCTTCTAATGTCTTCTTTCATAGCTTTTTAATGTCGTTTCTTAGCATTTAATATCTCTTTCATTAGCTTGCTAATGTCTTCTTTCAATAGATTCTAATATCTCCTTCATAGTTTCTTTTTAAAATGTCTCTTTTATAGTCTTTCTAATTGTCTCTGTTCATTAGCTTTTTTAATGTTCTCTTCGCTAGAGCTTCTAGATGCGTCTCTTTCAATAGCTTCTCATGTCTATTTCATAGATCTTCTAATGTCTTTTCGTAGCTTTTCTAATGTCTCTTTCATAAGTTCTCATGTTTCTTTTCAATAGCTTTTCCTTAATGTCTCCTTCGTAGCTTCCTAATGTCTTTCATAAGCTTCCTTAATTTCTCTTTTCATAGCTGTCTTAAATGTCTTTCATAGGCTTCCTAAATGCTCTTTTATAGTTCTAATGGTCTCTTTTGACTTCTAATGTCTCTTTCATAGCTTCTAATGTCTCTTTCGTTAGCTATTTAATGTTCTCTTTCCATAACGCTTCTAATTGTCTCTCTTCATCAGGTTCTAACTGTCTCTTCGTTAGCTTCTCTAATCGTCTCTTTATAGCTTCTAATGTCTTTTTCAAATAGCTTTCTAAATGTCTCTTTCATAGCTTCTAATGATCTGCCTTGCGGTTAGCTTTATGTCTCTTCAATAAGCTTTCTAATGTCTCTTTTATAGCTTCAATGTCTCTTTCATAGGCTTCTAATGTCTCTTTTAGCTTTATAATGGGTCTCTTTTCATAGCTTCTAAGTGTCTCTTTCGTAGCCTTTTTCTAATTTGTCTCTTTCATAAGCTTCTAATGTCTCTTTCATAGCTTTAATGGTGCTTTCTTTCATAAGTCCTTCTAATGTCTCTTTATAGTCTTCTAATGTCTCTTCATAGCTTTAATGTTCTCTATTCGTAGTCTTTTAAATGTCTCTTTCCATAAGATCTAAATGCTCTTCATAGCTTAATGTCTCTTCATAGTTTCTAATTCTCTTCATAGTTTAATGTCTTTCTTTTCGTCAGCTTTTACATGTCTCCTTTCATAGCTTCTAATGTTTCTTTTTATAGCTTCTAATGTCTCTTCATAGCTTCTAATGCTTCTTTATTAGTCTTCTAATGGTCTCTTCATTAGCTTTTAATGTCTCGTTTCGTAAGCTTTTCATGTCTCTGTTCATAAGCTTCAATGTCTCTTTTCATAGCTTCGTAATGTCATTCTTTCGTAAGCTTTTTAAGTGTCTCTTTCATAAGCTTCTTCATGTCTCTTATAGCTTCTAATGTCTCTTTCGTAGTCTATCTTTAAATGTTCTCTTGATAGTTGTATTTTATATTTAGGTTTTTCTCTTCATGTTAAGCTTCTTTCGTCTTTCTATTCGTACTTTCTCTCACTCTAATCTTTTCCAGAGCATTTCCATAGGTTCTTGGACCATTTTCCCATCCTCCCCAAGGCTATTTCATAAAGGTTCTGACATTTTTACCATCCTTCCATGGCTATGTTCATGTTGGTCGATAATTTTCAGGCTTATTCCCACCTGGGTGCCAAAAGGATTAAAGAGAAGAAATCACACTTCCAATTTCCCAGGCTCTATTTTCATACGGTTCAAAGGGCAATTTCCCCCATCTCTCCAGTCTATCTCTTTCATGGGTTCGAACATCGGGAGGTATTTTGGCTAATGTATTGCTCGATCTTCAACCCTCACGGAAGCACATAAACCGTATGTATGTGACTTTAAGATGTACTACCGCTACGATATAGGGCGTGTTCTTTGTGAGGGAGTGCGCTGGTCGTTTTATTGTTTTAGTAAGCATTTCTGTACTAGGGATGTTTTTCTAGGGATTATGCTACGTAGGTATAGAATACGTGTAGGGTGTAGGTGTTTATATCCCTCCCATTCAACAATCTATATTCTAAGGAGGTCTAACGTAGATATTATTCAGGTACATGCCTGCAGAGAGGGAATCAAGGAAGGACAACACACACCATTACACACGCACGCGCGCGCGCGACACACACACACATCCACGACACACATCACACCAGCACACGACACCACACCACACACACACACACACACACACACACACACACACACACACACACACGCACGAACACATGCACGCACGCACACACGCACACACACACAGACACACAAACACACACAAAGTGAAAGAGCGAGAGAGCGAGAGAGAGCGAGAGAGAGAGAGAGAGAGAGAGAGACAGACAGACAAAGAGAGAGCTTAGCGCTCCAGATCAACTTGATTTTGTGTTTCCCTCGGTGTGCTCGCGTGCGTTACTCGCGTCTTAATTACTATGTAATTAGCCAGCGCGGTTAATTACGCGGAATTCCCCGCGGATAGAGTTTGCAGCTTCACTGTATGACGTGCGTACAGGAGGGGGAGGGACGTAGAGAAGGAGAGAGGTACATGGAGGAGTGGGAGGGACGGTACAGAAGAAGGAGGGTGCTGGACTAGTGGTGCCCCCAGACGCCCCGTCCTTGTGCAAACCGAAGGTTTGAGTTAATATATTCAGCGGCACGCTCCCCCTACTGGCAATTTAATCAGTCTGGCAGCTCCCACGCGCGTAGCGCGAGAACGCCGCGTAGCGGCCACTAATACAAACAACGCTGCACTATCAACAACACTTTGGCCGCGTCCCTTCGGGTATAGCCGAAAACGGTCACGAAATCCAAAAGCCAGAGTTCTGTTCATAGCACGAGGGTTTTGACTAGCCACGTAGCTCGAGATTTCCTCCAAATGCCCCAGAAGGATTGTTGGCTAATGGGCGCGCGTCCTATATAGCCGTCAAAAACGGAGTTTAAACGTTTTCCGTCAAGACACGCCCACGGCAACTGCTAATCACCGCGCGCGCGCTTCTAGCATAGGCCAGTTCTGTTGCTGGGCAGATTGCCTGTGATTATTTTTACTCGTACTCTAAACCTGGCCAGCCCGTACTATGGCTATGGCCCGTAGCAACGTACGACCCGTTTGAAACATAGTCTACGGATCGAAGCCATTTCTACAGGATTCACATAAAGGTTTCCACACGGAATTCACTGGAAGCCTGACAAGGCGACGGCAGTGGACGTATAGGTGAGAGCGGCGTCGTCAGTAGTCACGTGACCACCAGCAGAATGCCGGTGAAAACTACACGATCGCGTCACTGGCGCCCATAGATTACTGCATAACGATACGAATTATCCGTCACTTGGTTTGGAAGTTTTAATAAGTTTTTTTCATGAAATTTCTTCTAATATGCATTACGAGTATATAGATAGCCTTTCTGTAGCTATAATTATGACATGTAAGATACATATGGACTGCAAATTTAAAATATTTTAAGCTATTTTTATTTGTTTGCTTTGCATTAGTTGAATAAACACACTCACACGCACTCGCACACACAGTGACACACTCACACGCATAAGCACACACAAACACGCACGCACATGCACGCACACGCACACGCACTCACATGCACACGCACACGCACACGTACACACAGTGACACACTCACACGCACACGCACTCTCACACCCAGTGACACACTCACACGCACACGCACACGCACAGGCACACACACGCACACACAAGGACACACAAACACGCACGCGTGCACACGCACGCACGCACGCACACACACAGACGCACACATACGCACACACACTCGCACACACAGTGACACACTCACACGCACACACGCACGCATACGCACACGCACACACACGCACACACAAGGACACACAAACACGCACGCACGCACGCACACGCACACGCACACGCACACGCAGTGACACACTCGGACGCACACGCAGTGACACACTCGGACGCACACGCAGTGACACACTCGGACGCACACGCACATGCACGCACACGCATACGCACATGCACGCACACGCACACGCACTCACATGCACACGCACACGCACACGTACACACAGTGACACACTCACACGCACACGCACACGCACACACGTGACGGTGACACACGCACACGCACACGCACACGCACTCGCACACACAGTGACACACTGACACGCACACGCACACACACACGCACCCACACGCACACACAAGGACACACAGACGTACGCACACACAGTGACACACTCACACGCACGCACGCACGCGCGCGCACGCGCACATACACGCAGTTATAAAATAGTAGTTACCTGTCACGAAATGACCCCTATACACCTCTCCTCCACCCCTCTACACCTCTCTACACCTCTCCCCACCCCTATACACCTCTCCCACCTCTTCCCACCCCTCTACACCTCTCTACACCTCTCTACACCTCTCTACACCCCTCTCCATTTCTCCTCCACCCCTCTACACCCCTCTACACACCTATACACTATTTCTCCACCCCTCTACACCTCTCTCCACCTCTCCTCCAACCCTCCACACCCATCTACACGTTTCTACACCTCTCCTCCACCCCTCTACACCTCTCTACACCTCTCCCCACCCCTATACACCTCTCCTACCTCTTCCCACCTCTCTACACCTCTCTACACCTCTCTACACCTCTCTAA
>NW_014580131.1:8240-8762 GCF_000485595.1 Priapulus caudatus | reverse complement strand
CTCTACACCTCTCTACACCTCTCTACACCTCTCTACACCTCTCTACACCTCTCTACACCTCTCTACACCTCTCTACACCTTTCCTCCACCCCTCTACACCCCTCTACACTTCTCCTCCACTCTCTACACCTCTCTACACCTCTCCCCGCCCCTCTACACCTCTCTCCACCTCTCATCCACCCTTCTACACCTCTTTACACCCCTCTACACCTCTCTACACCCCTCTCCACCTCTCCTCCACCCCTCTCCACATCTCCCCCACCTCTGTACACCTCTCTACACCTCTCTACACCTCTGTACACCTCTCCCCCACCTCTATACACCTCTCTACACCTCTCTACACCCCTCTCCACCTCTCCTCCACCCCTCTCCACATCTCCCCCACCTCTGTACACCTCTGTACACCTCTCTACACCCCTCTCCACCTCTCCTCTACCCCTCTCCACATCTCCCCCACCTCTGTACACCTCTGTACACCTCTGTACACCTCTGTACACCTCTGTACACCTCTGTACACCTCTG
>NW_014580131.1:6639-8044 GCF_000485595.1 Priapulus caudatus | reverse complement strand
GCACGCACGCACGCACGCCCGCACGCACGCACGCAGGCACGCACGCCCGCACGCACGCACGCAGGCACGCACGCACGCACGCACAAAGAGAGAGAGAGAGAAAAAAAAGAGAGAGAGACACGCACACGCACGCACACACACGTGCGCGCATATATATCTATCTATATATATATATATAATATATAGCGGTTAGCATATAGCCGTAATGATGGTATATATGCGACGCGCCATTTTCGTGCGTTCGCGCCATTAACGATCGCGAATTCGTGACAATTTCTTTCTTCTTCTTCTCGCGGCGATATAAGATGAAATTCGGAGAGAAGGGGGATCGAATCGTGTATTCACGGAGACAGGATGCTCGTTAAGATGGCAAATCTGCGGGAGAGAGAGAGAGAGANCATGTACATCATGTCATCCTACATGTACATCCTACATGTACATCATACATGTACATCCTACATGTACATCCTACATGTACATTCCACATGTACATCTACATGTACATCCTACATGTACATCCTACCTGTATATCCTACATGTACATTCTACATGTACATCCTACATGTACATCCTACATGTACATTCCACATGTACATCTTACATGTACATGCTACATGTATATCCTACATGTACATTCTACATGTACATCATACATGTACATCCTACATGTACATTCTACATGTACATGCTGCATGTACATCCTACATGTACATTCTACATGTATATCCTACATGTAAATCCTACATGTACATCCTACATGTACATTCTACATGTACATCCTACATGTACATCCTACATGTACATTCTACATGTACATCCTACATGTACATTCTACATGTACATCCTACATGTACATCCTACATGTACATCCTACATGTACATTCTACATGTACATCCTACATGTACATCCTACATGTACATCCTACATGTACATCCTACATGTACATCCTACATGTACATGCTACATGTACATTCTACATGTACATGCTACATGAACATCCTACATGTACATGCTACATGNAGAGAGAGGGATAGAGAATAAGAGAGGGGGAGGGATGAGGGGGAGGTGGGCACGCACACGCACACGAAAAGGACTGAGATCGAAGAAGAAAAATAGAGAGGCGTCAGACAGGAAGAGCGAGAGAGAATGAGAGAGGAAGAAGGATTGACATCAAAGGAGAAAAATAGGGAAGATAGAATGAGAAAGAGGGAGATAGAATGAGAGAGGGGAGGAGGTGAGGGGGAGCTGGAATGAGAGAGGGGGAGGAGATGAGGGGGAGCTGGATACGCACAGGCACACATGTGCACACATAGATTAACTTCCACACGAGGAGACAGACGGAGAGTGATTAGGATGATGACGAGGCGTGGATATATATATATATATATATATATATATATATAT
>NW_014580131.1:0-4988 GCF_000485595.1 Priapulus caudatus | reverse complement strand
AGAGAGAGAGAGAGAGAGAGAGAGAGAGAGAGAGTGTGAGAGAGAGAGAGAGAGGTAATCGTTAATAAGCAGAGGCTGCACGTATTCCTGATCTCCTCGGCCGTCACTTGACATATCATCCCAGACCTTCTAATGCACTCCCCGCGTGCGTACGAACGCAGCGGCGGCTAATTCTACAACACTGGCTACAATTCTGCGCCAAATCAAAAGTCCATCAGCCGAAAAGTCCATAAGTAGCGTGTCTTCGGTTGCTAGAGACGCGCGCACGCTAGCTACGTACATTTCTTTGTGCTTGACGGTCTCAGTTAATCTTCGCTGTCGGTTTAAACTAAGAGCGCGAGAAGACAGAGAGGGGTGGAGAGAGGGATCACACACACGCACGCACGCACACACACACACACACACACACACACACACACACACACACACACACACACACACACACACACACACACACAGAGGAGGAGAGAGACGAGAGAGAGAGAGAGAGAGAGAAGAGGGAAGGAGAGAGAGAGAGAGCAGAGAGAGAGATGAGAGAGGAGAGAGAGAGAGAGAGAGAGAGAAGCAGAGAGAGAGAGAGAGAGAGAGAGAGAGAGAGAGAGATGGAGAGCAGAACAGACAGAGGGGGAACATACACACACAGAGAGGGGGTTGGAGAGAGGGCCAGAAAGAAAGAAGACGTAATAGAAAAGTAATAGTAAATAAGTTGATAACCTATTAATTATAAACAAATAATAAAGCCAATAAAGACCAATAACTAGGCCCAGACAGACATCCCAACATTTCTGTATTTTTTTTCACAAGTTAAAAAAAAAACTTTTTCCAGAACGGCAACATTGAGTTCACGAGTTGCATACAAGCGCTGTCGGACGTCACGAGGAGACCTCCGACGAGAAACTAGCGTGTGAGTAACGTACACGCTACACACGCACGCACGCACGCACGCACGCCGCACGCACGCACGCACGCCACACACACACGACACACACACACACACGCACGCAACACACGCACACGCACGCCACGCACACACACACACACACGCACGCACACGCACGCACGCGCCCACGCACGCACGCACGCCACACACGCGCACAGACACGCACAGCACACACGCCACACACACACACACAACACACACACACACGCACGCACACAACACACACACACAACACACACACAGACGACACACACACAAATCACACACACACACACACACACACACACACACACACACACACACACACACACACACACACACACACACACACACACTGCCTGACACTGTCACTGAATTCCTCCTGTAGTGAATCCCTCTTGCTGTAGTGAATCCCTGCTGTAGTGAATCCCTCCTGCTGTAGTGAATTCCTCCTGTAGTGAATCCCTCCTGCTGTAGTGAATTCCTCCTGTAGTAAATACCTCCTGCTGTAGTGAATCCCTCCTGTAGTAAATACCTCCTGCTGTAGTGAATCCCTCCTGTAGTAAATACCTCCTGCTGTAGTGAATCCCTCCTGTAGTGAATCCCTGCTGTAGTGAATACCTCCTGTAATAAATCCCTCCTGTAGTGAATCCCTCCTGCTGTAGTGAATTCCTCCTGTAGTAAATACCTCCTGCTGTAGTGAATACCTCCTGCTGTAGTGAATCCCTCCTGTAGTGAATCCCTCCTGTAGTGAATCCCTCCTGTAGTGAATTCCTCCTGTAGTGAATCCCTCCTGCTGTAGTGAATCCCTGCTGTAGTGAATCCCTCCTGTAGTGAATCCCTGCTGTAGTGAATCCCTCCTGTAGTGAATCCCTGCTGTAGTGAATCCCTTCTGTAGTGAATCCCTCCTGCTGTAGTCAATACCTCCTGTAGTGAATACCTCCTGTAGTGAATCGCCTCCTGTAGTTGAATCCCTCCTTGCTGTACGTGAAATCCCTCCTGTAGTGAATCCCTCCTGCCCTGTATGTGAATCCTCCTTAAGTGAATGCCTCCTGTAGTGAATCCCTCCGTAGTGAATCCCTCCTGCTGGTAGTGATCCCTCCTGTAGTGAATCCCTCCCTGTAGTGAATCCCTCCTGCTGTATTTGAATCCCTCCTGTAGTGAATACCTCCTGCTAGTGAATCTCCTCCTGGTTAGGTGGAAACTCCTCCTGCTGTAGTGAATCCCTTCTGTAGTGGAATCCCTCCTGCTTAGCTGAATCCCTCCTGCTGTAGGTGAATTCCCTCCTGATAGTGAATCCCTCCTGCTGTGAATCCATCCTCCTGTAGTGAATCCCATGCTGTAGTGAATGCCTCCTGTAGGTGAATCCCTTCTGTAGTGAATCCCTCCTGCTGTAGTCAATTACCTCCATGTAGCTTGAATACCTCCTCTATGAATACCTCCTGCTGTAGTGAATCCCATCCTCTGTAGTGAATCCCTTCCGCTTAGTGAAAATCCCTCCTTAAGTGAAATCCCTCCCTGCTAGCCTGAATCCCTCCTGAAGTGAAAATACCTCTGTAGTGAATCCCTTCTGTACGTGGGAATAACCTCCTGCCTATGAATCCCTTCTGTAGTGAATCCCTCCTGCCTGTACGTGAATTTCTACCTGTAGTGAATCCCCCTTCTGTAGTGAATCCCTCTGATAGTGAATCCCCTCTGTAGTGACATCCCTCCGTAGTGATCCCTCCTGTAAGTGAATCCTCCTGTAGTGAATCCCTTTCCTGATAGTGAATACCTCCTGCTGTACGTGAATCCATCCTCCTGTAAGTGAATCCCTCCTTAGCAGATGAAATCCATCCCTCCTGTTATGTGAATTCTCCTGTATGAAATCCCTCCGCTGTTAGTGAATCCATCCTCCTGCTAGCTGAATCCCTCCTGTAGTGAATCCCTCGCTGCTGTAGTAGAATCCTCTGTAGCTGAATCTCCTCTGCTGTAGTGTGAATCCCTCCTGCTCTGCGGGATGCTGATGCCTCCAGAGATGCGGTCCTTGCCAGCTTCGTTGGACGTGCGATGCGAGCTGGTTTGGATTAGAGCTGCTGTCTGTGGCATCAAGCATGCGGTGATTTCTATCCAGCACGCACAAGCACGGCACACGCACGCACCACACCAGCAGACAAGCACGTCCACGCAAGCATATAATCTATTATCTATCTAAAAGCCATCCATCCAATCCATCGCATCCATCCATCCATCCATCCTCCATCCATCCATTCCATCCATCCAACCCACCCATCCATCCATCCATCCATCCCATGCCATCCATCATCCATCCACTCCATCCATCCATCTATCCATCCATCCATCTATTATATTGTACGTATCTATCTATCTACTATCTATCTATATATCTAGTCTAATCTATCTATCTATCTATCTATCTATCTATCTCACTCTCTCCCTCGCTCGCTCTCTCGCTCTCATCCCCCCTCGCTTCCGCTCTCTCTCTATCTCTCTTTCTCCCTCACCTACATCCTCGCTCTCTCCAATCTCTTCCCTCTCCCCCATCTCTCTCTCTCTACCTTCCTCTACCTCCTCGCTCTTTACAAATTCGCCGCCGCTCTGTGTGTTCCCCCGTGCGATGCGTCGTTGGGTCGTTGGCCGTGCGTGATAGCAATATTTCGTTCTCCGCAGCGTCGACTGTTGAGTTTGAATTTATGATTTATTTGATGAGCGGCGGCAGAATGTATGAAGCTTAGAGCCCGCGGCAACGGAGATTTTTTACCGCTATAAAAACCGCTTCGAGTGAACGAACGTACGCACGAAACGCACGCACCGCACGGCACGCACGCTGGACACGAACGCACGCGCGCGTCTCTTTGTGGCCGGTGGCCTTTCATTCGCACGAACGAGAATGCCACCGACGCATTGTCTGCGGGGATGTGAGTTTGTGGTGCGTGTATGTGTGTGTTGTGGTGTGTGTGTGTGGCGTGTGTGCGTCCTGCGTGTGCGTGTCGTGTGTCGTGCGTGTGCGTGTGTGCGAGTCTGCGTTGTGCTGCGTTGATGCTGCTGAGGTGTGCGTTGTGCGTGTGCGTGACGTGTGTATGTGGTGTGTGTGTGTGTGTGCGCGTGTGTGTGTTGTTGTGTGTGCGCGAGCCTGTGCGTCGTGCGTGTGCGTGCGTGTGTATGTGTGTATGTGTGTGCGTGCGTGCGTATGTGTGTGCAGCAGCAGCAGCAGCAGCAGCAACAGCAGTGCTAGCTTCTTCGTGATTACAGCTATAGATTGAAAACAGAAATAGACGCAACAAGCTGCTAACGAGAATCAGAGCCTCTCCGCTGCTGCCGCGGGCGCATGACGCATGACGCACCTGAGAGACGCAGCTGCGACGCAAAGCGGGGACGCACGCGCGTGACGTGGGCGTGACGCAGTTTAAAATAAGATTGTGACGCAGAGATATACACGTGACTGACGCAAAGTTAGACTTCTCCCACATTCCTCCCCCTCCTCCTCCTCATCCTCCTCCTCCGCCTCTCTACCAGCGTCTCTCTTTCTCTCTCGGGTCCAATAGAGGTCGGGAAAGGTGAGGGAGAGTTAGTCGGGGGCAGGGTTAGGGATAGTTAGTCGGGGGAGGGTTAGGGATAGTTAGTCGGGAGGGTTAGGGATAGTTAGTCGGGGGAGGGTTAGGGATAGTTAGTCGGGGGAGGGTTAGGGATAGTTAGTCGGGAGGGTTAGGGATAGTTAGTCGGGAGGTTAGGGATAGTTAGTCGGAGGGATAGTTAGTCGGGGAAGGTGGCTGAGAGTGGGTCGGAGAAAGTGAGGGTGTTCTAATATATATACATATATATATATCTATATATCTATATATCTATATATATATATATATATTATATATATATATATATATATAACGAATGTTGTGTGTTTGTATTGCAGGGGCGTTTCAGTTGTACGACCAGGACAACGATGGCTACATCTCACGCACGGAGATGCTCAACATAGTCGACGCCATCTACAAAATGGTGGTACGTACTCATTACTGATCTGTCTCTCAATTCTCAGTTTCAATTCGCCTTCGCTCTCTCTCTCTCTCTC
>NW_014580130.1:14085-20456 GCF_000485595.1 Priapulus caudatus | reverse complement strand
AGAGAGAGAGAGAGGGAGAGGGAGGAGGCTTCGTCTGTCTGTCGGTGCTGAGTCGCCACGTTTTCTCTGAAGCAAAATTTGTCTTGATATTGGTAATTATATTAGTCTCGATCATTTCTGTTTGATTGTCGACGGAAACGTTGCAGAGTTACGACGTAGAGAATGATTAATCCTAGTGACTTTCCTCGTGATGTGCGCGTAAGCAGATTACGTGGACGCTTCACGAGGAATCGGTCAACGCCAAGACGAGCATCGAGAATAATTCCGTCTCTAAACGACGGGGAACCAGAGCGCCACCTATGCATCATCGCTCGTTACTGACTCCATCACTGTTCGCTTGTTTCAGCTCGCGCTACTCAGCTCTCAGTGCGCCACCTACACGTTGTACATTGCTCGTTACTGTTCGCTTGTTTCAGCTCGCGCTACTCAGCTCTCAGTGCGCCACCTACACTCTGTACATCGCTCGTTACTGTTCGCTTGTTTCAGCTCGCGCTACTCAGCTCTCAGTGCGCCACCTACACGCTGTACATCGCTCGTTACTGTTCGCTTGTTTCAGCTCGCGCTACTCAGCTCTCAGTGCGCCACGCTGTACATCGTTCGTTACTGCTCGCTTGTTTCAGCTCGCGCTACTCAGCTCTCAGTGCGCCACCTACACGCTGTACATCGCTCGTTACTGTTCGCTTGTTTCAGCTCGCGCTACTCAGCTCTCAGTGCGCCACCTACACGCTGTCGTCTGCGAGCGCGAGAGAGGTGTCGTCCTCGTCGATGTCTAGCGATGACAAATCGCAGCAGTACTGGGCGAAGGGGACGGGTTTCGGCACCGGCTCCACCGTGTCTGGCTGGGACGTCGAACAGTCGCTGTCCAGACAGAAGTGTGAGGAGGAGCATGTCACAGAGCTGCTGCTGGTACGTTAACATGTTATAGTACGATCACACACGCACGCACACACACGCGTCTAACACTAATATAACAGTCACTGTCCAGACAGAAGTGTGAGGAGGAGCATGTCACAGAGCTGCTGCTGTACGTTACATGTTATAGTACGATCACACACACACACGCGCACACGCGCGCGTCTAACACTAATATAACAGTCGCTGTCCGACGCGCAAAGTGTGAGAGGAGCATGGTCACAGAGCTGCTGCTGGTACGTTAACATGTTATAGTACGATCACACACACACACGCGCACACGCGCGCGTCTAACACTAATATAACAGTCACTGTCCAGACAGAAGTGTGAGGAGGAGCATGTCACAGAGCTGCTGCTGGTACGTTAACATGCGCATCTAACATATATATACCCATATATACGCGGATACGCACACCCATAGTACGTTCACACGCATCATCATTATCATTATCATTATCATCGTCATCATGATCATCGTCATAATCATCGTCATAATCATCGTCATCATCGTCGTTAGATGCAGTAATTACGTGATGAATGTGTTCATCCATCATCATCATCGTTGCTAGGCCTCATCGCTTGCTACATAGCTATGGGACGCGGCGAGGACCCCGCAGCAGCTAAAGCAGCAGCAACAACAGCAGCAGCAGCAGCAGCAGCATCATCATCATCATCGTTATCGTTATCATTGTCGTTAGATGCAGTAATTACGTGACGAGTGTGTCTCATCGTCATCGTTACCGTTGCTAGGTCATCGCTAGCTACATCAACCCGACGGGATGCGGCGCGGACCACCAGCAGCAGCAGCCGGCGAGCGAGGGCAACGATCGTCGCCATGACGACGACGACGACGACGATGGTGATGATGACCTGTGGTCGTACAGGGATGGTCAGCTTCCTCCGTCGCTGCCGCAGCTGCTAGAGGAGTCGTGTCTCATACCTGCCGTCTCATCTTATCTCAGGAACGATTCAGGTATCACGTCGCGTGCATATAGTAACTATTATATTATATTATATTATATTAATTATATTAACGAATATAATATATACTATAATTATTATTATTTATATAATTATTAGCTCAGCTGACGAAGTCAGAATGCAGCCTTGTAGAATCGCCATGATTGACCGTGCGTCCGTCCGTGCGTGCGTGCGTCCGTCAACAGTTGGGCACAAATCTTAACCGCTCGACGTACGGTCACGATATTCGGACGTCGGTGGACGGGGATCGTGAAAAGGACTCGGGATGTAGAATTTGGGGGGGTCAAGGGTCTAAGGTCAAGCTGTGTCAATGGAGGGCGGATATTTCCCCCTTACGTAAGGTATAGGAGGAATACGGAATTGCGGCACAAATCTCAACGGCTTGACCTACGCTCTTAATATACGATGTATAGTGTGATGGCGGAGGAAACCAATCACCGGTGCGAAATTGGAGGTCACAGGTCAATAGCGGGCAATGGGGAAAGGTCAGATATCAGACATTTTCTGAGACTATGGTCTAACGGACCGAGTGCAAAACTTTTTTGTTCAGCCGTGACCCTACCATTGTTATACTTTATTGAAAGGACCATGAAATGTGCTTTCCGTTGACGTGCGAAGAGTAAGTGTGCTGATAACTTTAGAACCTCAAGAGGAGGGGTAAACACGGATTGTTGACTGTTAACAAAGGACTGAATGCTTTTGCTATTAGAGCCTCCCCCTCTCCCACCCTCCCCACCACCACCACTACGATCGCTCTCGCCGCCGCATATCCATGATAACATCTTAATATAGTGAAGTCATTAAAGTACATTAATTCAAGTCATAAAGGTGTATCTTTATTACTGTACTAGTGGATACCCGGCGTTGCCCGGGAATCAGTGGCGTTACTCAGTTGGTGACCAGTTGTTGAAAGGAAAATTACCCCAAGAAATCTATCTATCTAGAAATCATATCTCTCTCTACCCCTCCCCCCTCCCTCCTCCCTTCCCCTCTCGTACTCTTTTCTCCCTCCCTCTCCCCTCTCTCTCTAAACCCTCGCCCCTCTCCCTCTTCTCCCTCTCTCTTCTCNTCTCTCTATCCTCCCCCTTCCCCTCCTCTCTCTACCTCACCTGACAGCTTCCTCTTATGTTACAGTGCTGGATATTGCCAGGCACGTGCCTCTCTACCACGCCGTGTTGACGGTGGTGAAGAGTCTGGCTGTGTGTCCTCCCCTCGTGCATCTGCTGCTACCGCTGACGTCGCTAGGAGAGAAGGAAGCCGAGGCCTCCTCCTCCATCACCAGTCTCATGAGCAAGATGAAGTCGTGTGTGGACACCTACGTCAGTCGACTCAAGTGAGTACTCGGTCCCCCTGCCCAGCCCCGCTGGCTCCCCCGTGTAGCTTCCCGGTCCCCCTGCCCAGCCTCGCTGCTTCCCCGTGTAGCTTCCCGTTCCCCCTGCCCAGCCTCGCTGCTCCCCCGTGTAGCTTCCTGGTCCCCCTGCCCAGCCTCGCTGCCTGCCTCGTGTAGCTTCCCATTCCCCACGCCCAGCCCTGCTGGCTCCCCCGTGTAGCTTCCCGTTCCCCCTGCCCAGCCTCGCGCCTCTCCGTGTAGCTTCCCGTTCCCCCCGCCCAGCCCCGCTGGCTTCCCCATGTAGCTTCCCGTTTTCCCCGCTGTCTTCCCCTTGTAGCTTCCCGGTCCCCCCGCTGGTTCTCGCGTCTGACGCGCGGCTGCATTGTTGCTGCTGCTGTGGTTGCAGGCTGAACAAGTGTAAGGGCAAGGCACTGAGTAAGGACCAGCAAGAGGAGAGCGAGGGTCTCGCCAAACTCATCCCGGACATCGAGGAGACGAGTCGGCTCGTAGAGGGCGCCACGCGCGCGCTGAAGCGCTCGCGAGAGGGCGCCGGCGGCAGCTCGGACGCCGGCAGTGAGAGGGCGCCGGTGAGCCCCGGTCTGGCGGACAACAATAGCGACGACGGCTACTGCAGAATCATGCGAGAGATACAGTTCGGTACGTGTAGCGGCGACGGCGCGTCGTGTAGCGGTGGGGGGCGTGGTGCGTACCTACGTACGCTGCATGGCCATGCAATGCTGGGCTAATATCTGTAGCATGCATCGTGGCACGTTGGCCATGACAATTGCATGATGATATCTCGTCTTAGCAAGCGGTACCATTTATTCATATCACAGACAAATAAATAAAACTTAGATCATAAATAAATAATAGTAATGATAGTAATAATAATAATAATAATAATAATAACAACAACAACAGTAACAATAATCGCATACATAATTATATAACTAATTAAATTATTAATTACCATTCAATAATGATATCATCAGAGATGCCAACCACTACGATTTATCCGTATTTTATACGAATTTCTATTTCTTTTGCATCACTACGACCAGTTTGTATCAAACTACGAATTTCACTGTGATCTAAAAAAAAAATTTGTTTGTTAATTTATTGTCATTATTGACCCTCAGAATGCAGGAAATTGCATCTCAGAATCAAAAAATTTTCCGGGGGGGCATGCCGGACCTCCCTAGCAAACTCAGGTCACTACGTGACCCTCGAACTACTAATTTGATGGCCAGCATGCCGGACCCCCCTAGCAAACTCGAGTCGTTACGTGACTCTCGAACTACTAATTTGATGGCCAGAAACTACAGATTGGTTCAAATATGTGTTGGCATCTCTGTATCATAAATTAAATCATAATTTGTAGGTAATTAATAGCGTAATTTTGTAAGCACGATGTATCACCTGCGCTCGCAGGCACATAAATTAAAAATAAATTATCGGAGACAATAATAATACGTTATAATAATAATAATAATAATAACAATAATATATATGCTCGCTCGCGCGCGCTCTCACGCGTCCCCTCCCCCCGCGTGCTTGCAGACACGTGTCAGATCGTGATGGAGGAGGAGGGAGGAGGAGGAGGGGGAGGAGCGGTAAAGTTCGTCGTGCCGCACCACTACGAGTCGTACATGAAGACGGCGGGGGAGGTCGCGAACCCCGCGCGCGCGCGCCGCCTCGCGCAGGAAGCCGTCACCCTCTCCACGTCGCTGCCTCTCTCCGCAAGCAGCAGCGTGTTCGTACGCTGCGATGAGGAGAGGCTGGACCTCATGAAGGTACGTGGCTGGGGGAGGAGGAGGGAGGAGGAGGAGGAGGAGGAGGAGGAGAGGAGGAAGAGAGAAGGAGGTGTGAGTACAAGCAGCAAAAAGCCGGTTGTACGCGATGCGACTGAGGAGAGGCTGGACCTCAATGAAGGTACGTGCGTGGAGGAAGGAGGAGGAGGAGGGCAGGAGGAGAGGGGGAAGAGGATGAAGTGGCGGTGTAGGGGGCTGGTTAGTGGTAATGGGGATGGAGTGTGGAGTACAAGCAGCAGCGTTGTTTGTACGCGTGATGAGGAGAGGCTCTGGACCTCAGAGTACGTGGCTGGGGGAGGGGGGGAGGCAGGTGGAGGAGAGAGGAGGATGGTGGAGGTGTGAGTACAAGCAGCACGGTTCGTACGCTGCGTATAGGAGAAGCTGGACCCTCATGCAAAGGTACGTGCGGGAGAGGAGTGGAGGGAGGAGGAGGGGAGGGGAAGAGTCGGAGTAGGAAGGAGGAGGGAGGAGAGGGAGGGGGAGGAGGTGGAAAAGGACAGAGGAGGCATGAGGTAGACGAAGAAGGGAAACTGAATAATGCCTGGATATTTACTCGTCAGGAGAATTAGATCTTAAATAGAGAAAGAAATTGGATATCCTAAAATTGAGACGGGTACCAGTTTCTAACGGTAGTCTCTTCATAGGTGGTGCATCCTGCATCAAATCTTACTGTAAGCAATGTCCAACAAAGGGGCTGGCACATAGGAGTAGAGAAGTTTCCGCCGGTGACCGGGGCATGACAGGTGACAGCTAAATGACGAGCGATCCCCATGTCCCACGCATCGTGTCACCTGCTGTGTGCCAGCCTGTCACGCTGTTGTGTGCCACCTGTCACCTGTGTGTGTCAGCGCTGTCAACCTGTGTGTGGTCACCTGTTCACTGTGTGTGTCACCTGTGTGTGTCACCTGTCAGCCTGTGTGGTCACGCTGTCACCAATCGTGTCCATACTGTTGTGCTGCCACCTGTCACCTGGGTGTGGGTTGCGCACTATTCGTCACCTGTGTGTGCCACGTCACCTGTGTGTGTCACCTGTGTGGTCACCGTCCGACCTGTGGTGTGTGTCGACTCTGTCCAATCCAGGTTGGTTGTGATCGATGTCACCTGTCACCTTGTGTGTACCTGTTCACCTGTTGTGTGTCAACCTGTCACTTTGTGCTTGGTAGTGTCACCTAGTCACACTGTGTGTGTCACCTCACCGTGGGTGTGATCCCACTGTCACCAAGATCGTGTCACCATGTGCACCTGTCCCGCTGTGGCTGTGTCCACCTCAGGTGCGGATCACCGACCGCCTCGGAGACGCCGAGCGAACGGATCTTTGAGCTTTGTGACATGTACT
>NW_014580130.1:1441-10924 GCF_000485595.1 Priapulus caudatus | reverse complement strand
CAATTTGGCGCGCGTTTGGGTGACAAACGTACACAGAACGCTATACGACAATTCATCCTGCCTGGATACTACTGCCTGTATTTTTTTGGCTCTAAAACGGAAGAAGCACGTTTCCGTTGCGTACAACCTGGGATATCTTTTGGGATAGAAGTTGGTAAACCGCTGTGCCGGTGAGAATAGCGGCAAGCAGGAGTTACGAGACGAGGAGGTTTAGCTGTGATAGTTGCAGAACATTCTCTCTAACATGTGCCGCTCACTTGTGTCCTTGCCATCTATCGAATGCTATAGGCGCCTCTGTTATAACTCGATAGGCTCTACAGCATTATGCGAAACAGGCCACATGCAATAACGCCGGCAATAAGTGCTTAAATAATTGAGTAGGTGGGCTGCCTACCTCACGCATTGCCAAACGAGATCGGCTCCTGAATAGGGCCATTACATAGTCGGGACCTGTATTCCGATATTAATGCATCACGGCCATCAATTGCCAGGGGATCTAGAAAATTACATGTTACATGTTTTATGCTACCTGTGCGCAGTAGTAGCCACGTACAGTCACACGCATATATGATCGTGCGCGCGCGCACACGCACTCCAACACAACTACGTGATAGCATGAACGTAGCGCTACGCGCGTTCGGAAACATACGTGGTGATCAGCCTAAACACGCACGAGCGTGCTACTATATTAATTTATTGATCACTCTATTTTGTGATTTCAATAATTTAACAAGTACGCACGTGAAAATGCAATTTAATTCTTCCATCATCCATTCCAATGCCATCCATCCATCCCCTGGTCTCTCTCCAAAAACCTGGTCGCCTGATCCGTCGATTACCAGATCGTGCGACAGATCGGATGTGTGTGGAGGAGTGATTTACAGTGAAGCTTGCACTGCGAAGTTCAAGTTGTGCCACCGCTGTGTCTGATCTGAGTTTATTTATGTCCCATTATTTTGTTCTGTGCATTTCATGCATTTTGCATTTTTTTGTTTCCATATATAAAATAAATAAAATATATATATATATATATATATATATAGTATTTATATATATATACAACATATAGACGCGACGCCACGCACACACACACACACACACACACACACACACAACACAACACAACACACCACACACACACACACCACACACACACACACAGCACACACACCGACACACACACCACACACACACACACACACACATGCCACACACGCACACGCAACACACGCCACGTACGCCACACAGGGGGCGTGTACAGGATTTTTACCAGGGGGGCCGTTCTAACCAGACTGAAGGTTCGCTGACGCACGCGGAAGGTGGGCGTCTGGGCGTGGCTTCTCCCGCAGAAAATTATTGTAATGACTCTTAAAATGCATTTTACTGCGCGCAGTGGGCCGGGGTCCGACCCCGGGACCCCCCCCCCCTGTAACACGCCCTGCACACACACACACACACACACACACACACACACACACACACACACACACACACACACACCGGGTACTGTCACCTGCTACACTGCGGGACATGAAATCTTTCGTTATAATATCGTTTATTCGCTGTTTTGAAAAGCTGCTCGCTACCCAATAGGTGGTTACCATGGCAATGATCTTCTGCATGCCCCCCCCCCCGGGCCTCACGTCCTGCGCATTATATATATATATAATCACATAGAGGATAATATCATGTCGTTATCTCTCTACGTAGGCGATGCGCATGCGCACACGTATTGTGCGACATCTGTTGTTATCCTGAGGTAGCCAGCAGTGCGTATACCTACAGTTAGAATTCTATGCGAGCATTCTCATTTGTTTTCCTCATATTCACGCTTATCCGCTGTCAGTATTGCTGCTAGCTGCCTAGCTCTAGAACTGTAGCCCTGTGGCAGAGCGAAGGGCTACAGTTCTAGAGCTACTAGCTAGTTGTCTTGTGTCAGCAGATGTAGCTAGGAGGGACTAGCTAGGGGAAGTAGTTGATTGAGCAGCTCAGTGGTGGCGGAGACGACGACGACGACGTGGTGTAAGAGAACTAGCTTTCGGCTGATGCGTGTGCGTGCGTGCGCTCGCGTACGTGTGCGAGCGTTTTCTTTAAGTGACCCTTGTAGACAAGGTTGACTGTATGTATCGGTATTACGGTGTCCCGCATGAGAGAGAGAGACACATGTGTGGGTGTTACGCACAGCTTTTAGTGTAAGCCAAACTTAGATGCTGGGTTGAGTCTACTACTACTACATATAGCTACTGCTGTTGGAAAAACTGTAATATTGCTTCTGAATGGCGCTGCAGCATTCGATGGCGACCTCTGGTGGCGTTCTGTCGTACTGTGAAATGTTCGCCGTGTATTTTTCATGAGCATCGCTGTTTCATCTTCCGTACTCTTCCCCTCTCCCTCCTCCTTCTCTCCTTCCTCCCTGTCTCCCTCTCTCCCTTCTCCTTCTCTCCCTTCTCCCTCCTCCCTCTCTCCCTCTCCCTTCATCTCTCCCCCCTCTCTCCTCCCTCCTCCCGTTTCGTGTCCATTCTTCGATCATCCTGGCCGCGTAAACCTCCTCCCCCTCCTCTCCTTATCTCCGCGCGTTATCGTGTATGTAACAGTATGTTTATAGTGTTGAGATGGTTGGTGGTCGTCGCGTGAGGAGGTAATTTTAGCCGTGCAGGCATATTATGTTCGCAGCAGGAGGGATACCTCGGTGTAACCGGAATAATAATGATTTGCGTGCGTGCAGTTTTCTCTGTGTTTTTTTTTGTCGTGTGCACGTGTGCGTGCGTGTGCGTGCGCGACGTGGCACGCTAGCTCAGAGAACATGCATGAAGAAGTGTGACTGTGGACGAGCGAGCACGAGAGTATATTATTGTACGTGCTCGATAGGGGGCGCTGATTTGGCGCCCAACCTCGCGTTTCTTGTTTATGTATGTGTTGACAGAAAGGAATAATATCCTTGTACAGGCCGACTCCTCTGTGAACTGTCTGTGTGCTTGAGATGAATAGAAATAACTGTTGTAAACACATCATTCGCTTTGCATGTTATGTAGTTTGTTTGTTGCTAATCGTCATTTAATATAACACACACACACATCACGCACACACGCACGAACGTAATGTAACAGGGTCGCCACAGCCCTTGAAAGTCCTTGAAATTTTTCCTTTGTCCATGAAAGTCCTTAATTTTTCCTTTTGTCATTGAAAGTCCTTGGAAATAGGTCCAAGTCCTTATATTATGTCTAATGTCTTGTAATTTTTTACCTAAAATAAAAAGCAATTCTTCGTTGCTGGTTATCTGATTGACCCGCAGTCCACGTCTTCGATAAAAATGTTAAATTTAATCCAAAATTGGAAATACACACTGAATAATAAATAAAAAATTGTTATAATAGTCAGCATATGGTTACGATCCCTGCCCATGCCACCTATGACTAAAACCAGTGAGAGAGAGTGTGTGTGTGCGTGCGTGCGTGCGTGCATGCGTGCGTACGTGGAGAGAAATAATGCGAGAGAGAGAGGCATAGAGAGGGTGAGAGTCACGGAGAGGGAGAGGGTGAGAGTCACGGAGAGGGAGAGGGTGAGAGTCACGGAGAGGGAGAGGGTGAGAGTCACGGAGAGGGAGAGGGTGAGAGTCACGGAGAGGGAGATCATCCTCAACACGTGGCACGGCCGGCCCTCTCCTCTCCCTCTCCTTCACCTCCTTCCCTCTCCCCCTCACCTCTCCCTCTCCCCCTCACCTCTCCCTCTCCCCCTCACCTCTCTCATCTCTCACCCACAGGTGTGTCTGAGCATCCTCAACACGTGGCACGGCCGGCCGGAGGAGAAGTGGAACCAGCAGACGTCCAGCTTCCTTCAGGTTCTTGTCTCGGTGCAGAGCCTCATCCTCGTCTCCGAACCCTACTTCAACGAGCCGGGCTACGAGCGGTCGCGTGGCACGCCCGCGGGGATGCAGAGCGCGCGAGAGTACGACTCCAATATACAGCAGGCCACCGCCAAGTGGGCCATGCTGGAGACACTACGCAACCCTTCACCATGCTTCCGCGAGGTAGGAAGGAGGGGAGGAGGGGGGGAGGGGAGGAGGTGTGAGGGTGGGGTATGAGGAGAAGTCCCGTTGTCTTTCATCACCTGTTCTGTAAACACCAGTAATTAATTAAACACCAGTAATTAATAGTAACAGCAGTAGTAATTATTATCTGTACTAATAATGCCTTCTCATTAATCTCTTCATGTTGTTATATGTAACAAGAATATCGATTTATAATAACTTGTAACTGAATACAAGTTCTTGTATATTATTTCCTTTTTTATTATATTATTTTATATTTTATTTTCTTGTATTCTTGTAAGTATTACTGTAATTATTAAAAAGTCATTAACTAAATGTGCATAAATAATTCATAAAATAAATCAACGCTATAATATCATTGAGTAAAACTTTGGTTGGTGGGGATGAGTGATTACACGTGCCATACACTCGCTCACACAGGTCATACACAAGCATTTCTGGTTGAAGAGGTCAGAGATTGTGCATCAGATAGAAACGTGGATCTCAGACATGGAAGCGTTCATCAATGACAAGCGGTCGGGGCGAGCCGTGCAGCACAACGTGCAGTCACTCAAGGTACGATGCACGTCCCCATGATCGATTATAATCGAAAGTCAGTCGTTTGCAGCCAACGACTAAGCGCTCGATTATGAAAACAAATAATCTATATCAAAAAAAATTTTTTTTAATTTGCAAACATTGATGAAGTGACTCTTGATTTCATTTTTTTGCGTTTATTTTGGTTATTTTACAGCTTGGAGACAGTAAATCAAACCTACACCAAACATAAGCAAACATAATACTGTTACGTGGTTTTTAGAATATTGTATTATAAAAAATACTGTGTGATATGATATATGATATATTTCACTATCTGGTGGCCGCGATCAATAACATTCAACCGATTATCTTCGATCATCGATCGGTTGGGTGCAACCGATGATCGATGATGAAATTCCAACCGATCCCCATCATTAATTAGTCATGTATGACTAACACCTATGTTGCTGTCATAAAAATTATAGAGTGTCAGTGTCAAGCGTACGACTGCAGCTTCTTTTTACTAAGGACATGAAAGATTGCCATAAAATATCCAATATGGCGGACGGTTCTTTATCGGCTGACGTATAAAAAAAAGCGAACAGATTTATTTTGTTGGCGCAATAATGGGATCACGTCTGTTGAAGCAACGATGTGCCATTAGATTTTCGCGCTTGGCAATAAAATAATGAGTAAAATGTTAGGCTTGGTCATTCTGAAACCCACCGATGTCTGGTAATGAACCGTAATGTCGGTTTGTAAAGCCGCGTTGCCATGGCAGCGCGACTGAAAGCAAGCGCAGAAATTATTCACCGGGTTGCAGTTTGAATAGAAAGTTTGAAATTTATGCTTTGTCTGAATTGTAGAGACAAATATTAGAAAGAACAAAGAAACAGTTCGTTTATGAAGCTGTGTTTCGTTTAATAGTAGACTGTAGTATATGCTAACATTATATCACAAATATAAATGTGATATTATATATGTATGTGTGTGTGCGTGTGCGTGCGTGCGTGCGTGCGTGCGTGCGTGCGTGCGTGCGTGCATGTATGTATATTGTTATGTATAGTATGAATTAGATGAATTAGTATATTTGTGTAGGTTATAAGTTATGTCTAGCTGTGTTTCTGTTCCTGATTGATTGATTCATTGATTGATTTATTGATCGCTGGGTGGATGTTTAATCAGCTTGTGTTTTATAACTGCACCTTGGCTTTGCAGGGACATTTTGACGAAACACAATATAAAAATTATTCCTTGTTTCGCAGGGAGCTAATCTGTAGTACGCCTGTGACCTTTTGACATTTTGACTTTGCAGAGGCACTTTGCACAGCTTCAAGAAGAACTCAATAAGATGAAGCCACCAGAGGGCCTGGAGCACGTCGGCACGGCAACGTCGACGACCACCGCAGGGGGTGCCACGGGAGGTTGCTCTGTCGAAAGCTCCGGCGAACACGAACATGCGAGTCGAGTGGAGACACCAGGTAGCAGCACTTGCATGAGAACAAACTTCGCTGTTGTTCTGCGATGATTTATTTAGTGTCGTATATTTCGTTGTGATATTTCTGTACTTGTCTAGTGTGTAAGCGTAACTCTCCTTAATTTGGTGCAAGTTGATTAGGTTGCAATTTAATGTGCGCTGTTTTCATATTCTTTACTGATGGTTATATTACTAAATAATTATAATAGTGAATTATTTATTTTAAACTCGCTAGTTTTTCACCGAAAATGTCAACTATTCTTTCGGTCTCTCTTCCTCTCTCTCTCTCTCTCTCTCTCTCTCTCTCTCTCTCTCTCTCTCTGTCTCTCTCTGTCTCTCTCTCTCTCTCTCTCTTTCTGTCTCTCTCTGTCTCTTTCTGTCTCTCTCTCTCTCTCTTTCTCTCTCTCTCTCTGTCTCATTCTCTCTCTCTGTCTCTGTCTCTGTCTCTGTCTCTGTCTCTGTCTCTCTCTCTGTCTCTGTCTCTGTCTCTGTCTCTGTCTCTGTCTCTCTCTCTGCCCATTCTCCCTCTCTCTCTCTCTCTCTCTTCCTCCCCCTATCCCTCTCACTCTCTCTCTCTCTCATGTTCGTTGCTCAGACTCTTTCTCTCCCTCTCTCTCTCTCCCTCTCTCTCTTCCTCTCTCCCCCTATGCCTCTCCCTCTCGCTTTCTCTCAGCCTCTCTCTTTCTTCCCCAGACTCCTCTGACCCGCTGCACACGGGGAAGCCAAGCGATGGAGCGGAGGAGGAGGAGGAGGAGGAGGAGGCGGCGATGCAGCAGCAGCCGGGAATCTTCGTGCTAGACGTGATTAGCCTTGACGAGCCAGCGGCAGCAGCAGCAGCAGCAGCGGCGGCGGCGGCAGCAGTGGGGGACGGAGGCTACGGTGACGATGATGATGATGAAGCTCAGCAAGGATTCCCTCCCATCTGCTGATGATGATGCTGCTGATGCTGATGATGATGATGATGCTGGTGGTGATGATGATGATGATGCTGATGATTCAGATGATGACTATGCTACTGCCCCCACAGTGCAAGCAGCAGCTTGTAATGGCATGTTGAGATGAGTCCAGTGATGGTGGTGTTGCTGTTGTTGCTGCTGCTGCTACTAATGATGCTGATGGCGACGCTGCCACCACTGCCGCGCTAGTAAAGTACAAAGACAGGAAGCCTCACTAGTAAAGTAGTAATGGACAGACACACGCCACCACACGGCACGCCGTCCGCTCAAGAAAAGCCGTTGGAGGGTTTCGAAGTCAAACGATGCGTTGCCATGGCGACGCTCGGAACGTCGGGCGGTGTGGATGGATGCAAGAGGGGGAGGGTCGGTGGTGAAAGGGGGAGGGTTGCCACTCTCTCTCTCTTTCTTTCTCCTCGTGAGGACACGCTTGTTTATGTTACCCCCCCCCCAACCACCCACCCACGTGATGTATGAGAGAGAGAGAGAGAGAGATAGAACAAGTGAGAGAGAGAGAGAGAGAGAGAGAAGGAGGAAAAGAGAGAAAAAGCAGGAGAGAGAAGAGGGAAGAAAACGAGAGAGGGAGAAACAGAGATACATACATAAGTAGATAGATAGATAGATAGCGAGAGAGAGAGAGAAGGAGAGAGAGTCAGGGTTAGGGGGAGAGTGTGCATGCGTGCGTACGTGCGTGCGTGCGTGCGTGCGTGCGTGCGTGCGTGCGTGCGTGTGTGATGATTACTCACAGCTTGTCATGTTAATCTGCTTACTGTGATTTGGTAATTAATAGCATAGTAATTATTTATAAGCGAGACAGGCGTTGTGTTGGGCGCGGATGCCAAGAATAGGCAACCAGAGTGCACAAGTACGTTATTTACTATATATATATATATATATATATATATATATATATATATATATATATAATAAAAAGATCTCACTTTTATAAATGTAAAACTCCCAAATCATTAAACCAAGTCGTTTTCAATCATTTAAGGCTTCTTTGCTATTGGTTTCCATTTCATTTCAACCTAACATTACGTTTTTGATTGACCAGCGAACCAAGTGATGCTTTAGTGGTTAGAACCTTTTGAGATGGGTCAGATTGTTGTAATATTTTGGGAGATTCACATTTTTAGTGGTGACATATTTTAGTTATTATATACATATATAACATGCGATCGACATGTGTGTGTGTGTGTGTGTGTGCGCGTGCGTGCGTGCGTGCGTGCGGGCGTATGTGTGTGTTTAGCTGCATTTGGCAGCAGTTATGAGAGGATGTTGGGAAAGCGTTGATTTCGTTTGCACACACAGAGTTAGTTGTTTCTTATTTATATAGATGGAGCCAGCATCGCGTGCTGGCGCCTGGGTGTTACCAAGAGGTATGTGTGCGTGCGTGTGCGAGCGTGCATCTGTGCGTGCGTGTGCCTGTACGTGCGCGTGCGAGCGTGCATCTGTGCGTGCGCGTGCGAGTGTGTGTCTGTACGTGCGCGTGCGAGCGTGCATCTGTGCGTGCGCGTGTCTGTACGTGCGTGTGCGAGTGTGTGTCTGTACGTGCGCGTGCGTGCGTGCGTGCGTGCGTGCGTGTGTTGCTGCTCCTCCTGCGCGTGTACGTGGGTGTACGTAGGATGCTCTTCCACTCACACGGGTTGCTGTGTGTTGTTACGGCGTTACGTGTTACTACTGCGTGCTGTTACGGCGTTACGTGTTACTACTGCGTGCTGTCACGGCGTTACGTGTTACTACTGCGTGCTGTTACAGCGTTACGTGTTACTACTGCGTGCTGTCACAGCGTTACGTGTTACTACTGCGTGCTGTCACGGCGTTACGTGTTACTACTGCGTGCTGTCACGGCGTTACGTGTTACTACTGCGTGCTGTCACAGCGTTACGTGTTACTACTGCGTGCTGTCACGATATGCACGCTGTAGCGGCGTCCCATAGCGTGGCACGTGTAACGTGTGTGTTGTCATGGTGAACTTGCGTCTCATGGTACTGTAACGCGCGTGTCGTGGTCATGTGACGTGCGTGTCATGGTACTGTAACGCGCGTGTCGTGGTCATGTGACGTTCGTGTCGTGGTCATGTAACGTGCTGCATTGCATGGTAATGTAACGCGCGTTTCATGCTGCTCAGACGTGATCATCATGCTGTCTGTCTATATATATATATATATATATATCGAGAGAGAGAGAGATAGATATACATATACATATGTATATATATATCGCTGGTTATGAGGAATGCCGCGTACTGCGCATGCGCGAGTGCTATCGTCTAGATTGATAAAACCTGGTCGCCTGATCCAGTCGATACCAGATCGATGGACAGATCGATGTGTGTGAGTGAGTGATTACAGTGAAGCTTGCACTGCGAAGTTCAAGTTGTGCCACCGTGTGTCTGATCTGAGTTTATTTATGACCCAATTATTTTTGGTGCATTTTCATGCATTTGATTGTTCATATATAAATAAATAAATAAATATATA
>NW_014580130.1:0-912 GCF_000485595.1 Priapulus caudatus | reverse complement strand
TCACATAGAGGATAATATCATGTCGTTATCTCTCTACGTAGGCGATGCGCATGCGCACACGTATTGTGCAACATCTGTTGTTATCCTCAGGTAGCCAGCAGTTCGTATATACCTACAGTTAGAATTCTATGCGAGCATTCTCATTTGTTTTCCTCATATTCACGCTTATCCGCTGTCAGTATTGCTGCTAGCTGCCTCACGCACGCACGCACGCACACACGCGCGCGCACGTATACTGCAGTACAGTGCCTAGCTCTAGAACTGTAGCCCTGTGGCAGAGCGAAGGGCTATAGTTCTAGAGCTACTAGCTAGTTGTCTCGTGTCAGCAGATATAGCTAGGAGGGACTAGCTAGGGGAAGTAGTTGATTGAGCAGCTCGGTGGTGGCGACGACGACGACGACGACGTGGTGTAAGAGAACTCGCTTGCGGCTGATGCCGTGTGCGTGCGTACGCGTGTGTGCGTGCGTGCGCTCGCGTACGTGTGCGAGCGTTTCCTTTAAGTGACCCTTGTATACAAGGTTGACTGTATGTATCGGTGTTACGGTGTCCCGCATGAGAGCGAGAGAGAGACATGTGTGGGTGTTACGCACAGCTTTTAGTGTAAGCCAAACATAGATGCTGGGTTGAGTCTACTACTACTACATATAGCTACTGCTGTTGGAAAAACTGTAATATTGCTTCTGAATGACGCTGCAGCATTCGATGGCGACCTCTGGTGGCGTTCTGTCGTGCTGTGAAATGTTCGCCGTGTATTTTTCATGAGCATCGCTGTTTCATCTTCCGTACTCTTCCTCCCTCCCTCCTCCTTCTCTCCCTCCTCTCTGTCTCCCTCTCTCCCTCCTCCTTCTCTCCCTTCTCCCTCCTCCCTCTCTCCCTCTCCCTTCATCTCTCCCCCCTCTCTCCTCCCTCCTC
>NW_014580129.1:18272-20472 GCF_000485595.1 Priapulus caudatus | reverse complement strand
GGCCGCCTCAAGTTTGGTATCTGAGCTCGTCTTCCTGTCGCCTGCGGGTCAGCTCGTTCAGCTCGGCCTGCTTCCTTTCGATGGCACGCTGTTGTTCGTGCTGTGCCATCAGCTGCTGGTGCTTCAGGGCAGCTAGTGCTCTAGCTTTGCGTGCGCGGGTCGCCGTAGACGCGCGGGAATCGGCTGACCCTGACCTGTTATCGGCGAGGCGTTCGCTATTAACCACAGGCGTCAGATTACGCACCCAGCTCGACGCGTACTCGACTAACCTTGTGTTAGCCTTATTGGCACCGCCGTAAGATTCTTCAAGGCGGGCGACTGCGTCTTCATCGATGTCTCCAATAGCTGCAATACACTCCAGATGTTTCTGCTTGTATTGCTCAAAACGCTCTTTAATGCTGTCAACGAGTAAGCTAACCTCTGCAGCGTTGTCTACGGAGAGCATCAAGGAGCGGCACCGGTCGTGGAGCTTCGTCAAGTGTCCTTGAAGCGCTCTGCGTGAACGTTTGAGCTGCTGGACACCGTCGGCGCTAACCTCACTGGTTATACTCTCACTATCCGCCATCGCGATGTGATAGCGCCCTGTTCGGTTAAACCACAGCCATATTCATGCAGCTCACCCCCTAGCTCAAACTGGCTGACGAGTGTGACCTGCCACAGATATACACAGGTGGCCTTCTGCTCTTACTGTCGGTGGTTGGCCGAATCCAGCTCACACGACACTTCGATACCGTACGTATCGCCTTTAAAGTGACTATAAGGAATCTTGACACTTGTTTACGGTATAGCGGACGCGCTTGTTTATTTCTACAATTGTTCTACAATTGCGACTCTCGTTCGAAGCGGTCACTGCAATTAACACAAACTTCGTTATAAACAAATTAAAACACTGCCGTTACACAAAGCTAAACAATCGCTTAACTGCCAACAGTATCAATCTAAAACCTTAAATAATACATATTTCCTACCTTTACTGGCAACACAAGTCCCAATCCTTTTAACGCACACTCATACGTCGTATCTCAGCGAGAGACAACACTATATACACACACACATATACATACATATCCGCCTCAGGTGCGCAGCCAATCACAACAAACCTCTACCTGGATGACAGAAAAAGAAGCCATATGTTTCCAGCTACGTCACTTGAGAACACAAACGGTGCGCAAACATCTTAGGTTCTCTACAGTAGTACTCATAATTACTGCAAAACTGCAAAACTGCAAAACTGCAATTACTGGTGTATAGCTACTTTAGCTGATAGGGTCTATGTCCCCCAGGGTACTATCGGAGGGTACCCCGGGTACGGTTCGATATATCGGAAAGTACCTCGAGGTACTATACGATATGTCGCTGCGTACCGTGCATTGTCTCACCGTACACACACCTTATATGGACGTATTTCCAATGTTATGTTGTAAAACTAAAATATAAAAGCTAGCTCTTCGTTTAAAAAAAAGGAAAAAGAAAAATATAGTCAAACATAGCATACATTTTTATTGGATTGCGATGTTTTGAGGTTTCTTCTATGTGATGTGGTTACTTGACATAGTGTATGTATTACGACATCAGTTGGCTGAAAGTCAGGGTACGGTGGGACAATGCAGGGTACGCAGCGACATATCGTATAGTACCCCGAGGTACTTTCCGATATATCGAACCGTACCCAGGGTACCCTGGGGACATTATCATAGACCCTATGAGCGCTACTTTAGGATGTCATATCAATATGCCATATATGTACTAAGAATCATAACACAAGTCATTTTTATACGGATTAAATTTGACTGTCACATTCTAAGCAGAATAAAGGACCGATCAGTAGAGATCATATAAATATAATTCCAAGCAGGATCTAGTGACGTGTTGACTGTTGTTTTGAGCCATCCATATTTACATATTATCAAGAGCTAATAAATACCTAGAGTGTCAGGGTTCTCCCTACGTTGCGCAAACGGGGCGCGCGCCCCGTTTGGGAAAACTCCCCCCTGTTTCAATCGTTGCGCCCCGTTTAAATTACCTCCGCCCCGATTAAATTCCACAACAATAAAAGTTTGCCAGCGCGGGAATCGATCGTCAAGAAGTACCATTCGACGAGGACACCCGGCGCGTGTATTTTTACAATACCACGCATGCACTGCAGACAATACACTAGTACAAAAAGTCAACCTGTTCCACACCCAACACTAACTGTACA
>NW_014580129.1:11805-15589 GCF_000485595.1 Priapulus caudatus | reverse complement strand
AGCGCACACGTGAGTTATTTTACTCAAGCAAAGACTCAAGTAAAATGACGCATGAGTCAAATTACTCAACGAAAATCCGCCGCACACGTGAGTAAAATGACGCATGCGTCAAATTACTCAACGAAAATCCGCTGCACACGTGAGTAAAATGACTCATGCGTCATTTTACTTGAGTAAAATAACTCACGCGTGCGCCGGGCTTTAAACTCCAGAACTGCCGCACAGTAGCATACGGGGAAAAAAGTCTACGTTACCATGGTGCTAGTCTCTGGAATCAGCTTCCACTCTGTTTGAGAGACGCTACCGATTTAATTTCTTTTAACAAAATGATAAATACATGGATAGGCAAGAAATGCACGTGTGCAATGTGTAGGTTCAGGTGATATGCAATTATATTCAACAGCAACATGAAATGTAATTGGCATTGCATTTTCATTGATCATATATACATTGCCCGCAGCCCAAACAGTAACATGTCCTTACTTTATATTTTTCCATACCCATACCTGTATCTCAAACTTGTATATCTTTAATGAAATTATATGTTGTTATAACTGTTTTTATACATTTGTTAGATATCGGTTAAAGAGCTTTCCAGCTCATGTTCACTGTTTTAAATGTAGCTTTTTGCGTAGGCTTGGGTGCGGGTGCAGTCAGTGTGCGTGTTGCTTGGGGGTGTGTGGCAGTAGAATTCGTCGCCCTGTTGATTGAACCACCGCGCGTTTCTCCGAAAACAACCAGTCACAACTTAATGAATTCATTAAAATTAAACAGAACTAACGTAATTGTCTATTTCGGCAACCCATGACATTTCAATCATTCGCTTGTGATCCTTAAACTAAATGGTTTCCAAGGATACGGCCTCCCAGCGACACATCCAAAATATCCTTCCTCAAGCAATAAAAACTGATCAAATCATATGGTAACTAAGCGAAGGAAAACTTAATTAATAAGCTATAAGAGATTAAAATATAGTTATGTATGCTAAAAGCAAAATCACAGCTATTAAATGTGTTGTTTTGTTTTCCCATATACTAAACGTAAAACATCCAAAAACAAGGAAATTTGACCGGGGACAACGAGGCACGCAAAAAAAATCGTAAAAATGATCAAATCGGAGAACACTGATGCGGGAGTGGTAGAATTACATGAGTAAAACACGCTTGTTTTGTTCAAAACACCGCGTCGCATTTCACAATTTACCGCAGCCAAACCAATCCGTCGGCCATCCACCCACAAACCAAAATACCAGAATTATGGATTCATTCCATCGATTGGCTTGAGTCTCAGTGATTAATCGCATGTTCCATTTTCCAATCCATGCGCCAATGCCCCTGCACCAATGTCCACCGACCTCTCACGTCAAATCCATCACCATCGAAGCCTACTGCATCAATTTCCCCATGCCCATCCCACCACCCACCCCCCATCCCCAGCCCTCCTAGCCAGCCCATCCGAGCCACTTCCATTTCCAAGTCTGATCAAATTCCCCCACTTCCTTACTTCCAGCCATCCCACCCCATTTCCAGACCAGCCAGACCCACCAGCCGTTATGGCCCCCCCATTCCTCCCCGAAGCCACCAGGCACCATTGCATTGCATGTCATTTCCACCAAGCCATGACCCCCATCACATTCCCCACCCCCACCAAGCCCAGTGCTCCCTTCCTATGGACTTAATCCACATTGGACGTCGGCCATTTAATAATTCACCCACACAGCGCCCGCACCGACCAGCTAGCGACTACACACCATAACCACATCACAAGAGACGAACCATCCATAGCAGCCTTCAAACTAGATTCCGCTTGCAGATCACTCCAATAAAACTAGGAGGGGGCTCGGAAACATGTACACTCGGATACACATGAAAGTGGGTATAAAGTGATCAAACTAAAGCTTATTATCTGAGAGACTAAATTTTTTTTAACTTGATTATTGGTTAACCAAAGAATTTTAAAAATGTTGTTTTAAATGATATTAATGCCCCAATTGTAAATTTCGATTTAGATCTACGTTAAATTCTATAGAAAATTGATTTTTTGAGGGATGGGCTTGCCATACATATTGTCTCACTGAGAAATTAATTGATCGATAGAACAGTAACAAGACAATTATCTTATGCCAGGGTCATAAGTGGAGATTTATGACAAAAATAATTAAAAATAAATAAAATAATAAATTAAATATTGTAAAACGCACATTATTCTATGACATCAATTCAGTTCCACCTTACACTTTTCCCTACTATTTTCTTACTTACATCAGCTTCTAGAAAAGAATGCTTTTCAACAGGCATTACTGTGACGAATAATAAAGCGCTAGTACGAGTTAAAAAACGTTGAACCGTGGCAGATAAATACCAGATTATGTTTTGCTTGTTACCTACCATTTAAATGATTTGAATTTACCGAAGTGACCTGCAAAGGTATAAGATCATAACGGATATCCTTCAGAACACGCCCCAATGAACATAAACGGCTGTTAAAATAAGCAATTATGACAGAAAGTATGAAAAAGCACACTTTGGCACGTGTCATCGAAATAGAAGACCTCTAAAAATCACACCGATCACAATAAATATCGACGAGATATTTTGTCGGATGTGAACCCATAACAATATACTTCGTGCCAGATCATTGCAACACATGCCCGAAATCTATTTCGAGCTGGGTCACAATGGCTACGACACATCAAAAATTGGCGATGGGACGCGACGCCAGAAAAAAAAAAGATATGTCGTGTTTAATCTGTGTGTCGCAAAGCATGATACGTGCAGAGCAGTCAGTGAGTTGCGGGCATATAGTCGGAGGCTGTTTCACGTAACAAGAGTTCGAGTTCAATCTGGACGGCGGCTACAGTCTGAGATTGTCGCACTAACAGTCGTGGGGGCCACCTTCGGTGGTATTGCTCGGCTTATGTCTGCTCCGACTATACAAAGACGTATTATCGCTCGAGGTGCAGTCGCCAAGACTGTCTAGGACAGACCACGACAAACAGTAGAGACATAGATACGCTACAAAAAATTGTGAACAATAAAATGCATGTTTTAATTTGTCCTCACGACGGCAAGCGATGCCACGATTCTTCAAATTTCTGGTAAGACTGTCTGGCGGATCGACCTCCCCTATAAACCACGATTGACCAAATTTTCGTTCGTGTCGGGGGCACAAATGCGTCGCGGCCTTGCTGTTGTGACGAGCTTTAGCAGTAGTTTAGATAGAGCTGCCGATGGTTAGTGGACTCGACCCGGTGGGGAGCTGCAGAAGCCCCGTGCGAGTTGTTTGAATTAAGCCCGTCCGTTAGAGATGGCGGTCACCACAATGCAAATGAAACAACGGACCGACAACCCTTTCCCAAAGTAGTTTCACACTCCAAGAACTAGTGCAATAAGAATCAAGTTAATGCAAATGAGATAGCATCTACAGCTGCAATCGCGATGTCAACAAAACAATTTAATGGCTCTCTGCATCTGATATTATTTACTCATTATATATTACTATGGACGAACCACGTTATTAGGCCGCTTCCACAACGGACCGTTTGGCTACAGAGCCTAAAATGAAAGGCCCATATGAACGAAGCCCGCAAGACGTTTCAACACGACTGGTTTCTTCGGGGCGGCCCTAGATTAGACAGCCAATATTTGGTCCCCTCGAAAATCGGGTACCAAGCCCCTCGAGCCAAAATTTTTAGCAACCAGCCTAAATCGTAGAGCGTAGAGCCGCGAAGTGTCGTACACGACTGAGTAGTAGTACTAGTGATAATCTTACTTCATTGTAACCA
>NW_014580129.1:2500-11780 GCF_000485595.1 Priapulus caudatus | reverse complement strand
GCCCTGCGTTCAATCCGATACTCTAGGCCCTGAGATATTGCCTCGGTAAACTCCCGCCCCCCCCGAGGCACTCATCACCGGGCCTCGCCAATCCCCACCCAATATTCACTATGCCTTTTCCTTTTTTGGGCTTATGGGAAAGTTTCGCTTCGGGAGGAGTTTGTCGTTTTTTTTGTGTCCCCGGCGTACTTAACTGCGTGGTCTTTGCGATTCCTCCCAGTCGAGGCAGCCTTGGGTCTATCACGGCGGTAGATGCAATTGCGAGCACTCCTGTTAGTGACTGACAAGAGAACGTTCAGGGCCACGCGAAATCCATATTTTATATATACACAACTACTCATCTTGAGTGTTCTCCGCACCATTTGTTTGATAACACACGATACGTCGACAAGACTGACAGCAGGCGTTTACATCGCAACACACGGGGGTTTATCAAGTTATCATCGGAACCAAGGCTGAGTAGTATCACAGCCCTTCGATTATACTCGGTGCAATTTGGGTTGGTCTTGTTTTAGAGAGCAAAGAATTCTGCTTAATGCAATACCATAAAATTATTCTAGACTCGCAGGCAAAGTATAATAATTGTCGTAAAATAGTACTATTTTCCCGTTTTGATATTATTACATACATGTACCGTAGGCTTAGCTCTAGTAACTATAGCCTGCGTACAGTTGCCGCTGGTGGCCAGCGGCAATTGTACGCGGGCTATAGTTACTAGAGCTACCGTAGGCTAAATCCATCTCACATAATTACCGCATTCACACGGTAATGGTTTGGCTCAAGCTAAATGGGCTAAATTGGGCTCAGGCTAAATTTGGCTCGGGCCGGTTTGAGTCGGAGCATTCACACGTACTCATGTGAATACTGTCTGTCAAATTCAAATTCAAATAAATTTTAGTGCACAGATATCTCACAGATACTTTGGCAGTATGTCGCGAGATGGCGTTGTGTAAGAAACAGAATTTATATACTGTTTTGGACTTTATTTCGTCGAAGTACACATTCGACTTCCATTATCAGACCTTCCATGTTGGAAAATCTAACAATTGATGTAAATAGGATCTTCACCAAGAGTAAATTCCCGAGTGCTATGAAGACAGCCCGGGTCACCCCAATCTTTAAAAAAGATGACCCGCTTCACAGGAAGAACTATCGCTCCGTAAGTGTCCTATCAATTCAGTGGCCACTTTCAGTCCCTCTTCCATCCATTCTTGTCAGTGTACCAAAAGGGCTACAGCTGTCAGTCTGTACTTTTAGCCCTGACGGAGGAATGAAGGAGGGCAGTTGAGGGTGGCCATTTTGTTGGTGCCATACTAATAGTAATAGACCTTTCGAAGGCCTTCGACTGCTTCCCCCATAATTTACTGTTGCGGAAACTGCGAGCTTATAATGTATCAGAAGAAGCTGTTAACTTGTTAGACAGTTATCTTTCTGACAGAAAGCAGTACGTTAGAGTCGGAAATACCCAATGTATGTTTCTTCCATTGACAAAAGGCGTTCCGCAGGGTTCAATTGCAGGACCCATACTTTTTAACATATTTATCAATGATATTTTCTACTGTATCAAAAATTCTACACTTGTAAATTATGCTGATGATAACACAATCACATATGCAAACAAAAACTGTGATGTCATGAAACAGACTCTGAAGACTGAGGGTAGTTTTCTTGTTGACTGTTTTACAGAAAACCAAATGGAAGCAAACCCAGGGAAGTTCCAAGGTCTTGCAGTAAGCAAGAAAACCCACAAGAAGAATCCTACCTTCAGGATCCAGGGTACTGATATCAAATGCACCGATGACATTAAATTGCTTGGTGTAACTTTTGACTTTCTACTGAGTTTTGATACTCACATTTCAAACTTTGTGTAAGAAAGTAGCCAGACAAATAAATGTGCTTAGACGTATAGGCAGATATATATGCCAATAAGTTGCACAAAAAGATAATATACACATCCTTCATTCAATCAAATTTCAACTTCTGCCCAATCATTTGGCACTTCTGTAGTAAAGCCAACAGCAAAAAGTTATAGAAACTAAATTATCGTGCTCTACGACATGTGTATCACGACTATGAAAGCAGCTACGAGGCACTTAATTCTTTCCACCTCATGAAACCTCATGAGGCAGCGACAAATTGCTGAAGTGGTCTATAACATTTTAAATAAACAAAGCCCTTCATACCTGTTTGATTTATTCTCAAACAGGGAAACTGGTCACGACTTGCGTGGCGGCAGCTTAAGCCCGGCGCACACGTGAGTTATTTTACTCAAGTAAAATGACGCATGAGTCAAATTACTCAACGAAAATCTGCCGCACACGTGAGTAAAATGACGCATGCGTCAAATTCCTCAACGAAAATCCGCCGCACACGCGAGTAACATATTGACTCATCGTCATGATACTTGAGTAAATATAACTCACTCTGCCCGTCTTAAACTGCCGAGAACGCCCGCACGTAGCATACGCAAAAATTGCTACGTGAACCATGGTGCTATCCTGAATCAGCTCCTCACCTGTTTGAGTAGACGCTACCGATTAATTCTTTAACAAAATGATAAATACATGGATATGTCAGAGATAAATGCCACATGTTGCAATGTAAAAGTTCAGTGTCGACTATGTCAAATTTTATTCAACAAGCAACATAAATGAATTGGCATTGCATTTTCTATCTGATTCAAATTATACTATGCCCGCGATTACCCAGAAACTAAACATGTCCTTACTTTATAATTTCCATTACCCATACCTTGTTATCTCAAACTTGTATATCTTTAATGAAATTATATTTGTTGTCTATACTTTTTTATACTTGTAGATATCGTTAAAAGAGCTGTCCAGCTCAATTTCATCTGTTTCAAATGTAGGTACAAGAAAATTAAAGAATTAAATACTAGTACCTACTACTAAGTAGTATTACGACACTCGCGCATCTACCTCGCTATCCTGATTAGCTGGCTGCTAAAAATTGCTCGGGCCGGTCCGACGTTTTCGATGTGGACCGACAATTGGCTTCTGCTAACTCGTCACGGCCTGCCGAAATAAAACTCCGTTGTGAACGCTCGGTCTCGGGCTTCATTTAAGCTCGAGTTCCCAAAAACTGTCCGTGTAACGCGCCTTAATAACTAGTGCGGTCAGTAAAATATAAAATAGTAACAATCATCAGAGCAGAGAGCATTAAATTGTTGTTGACAATTCCCGAATCAAGCAGTGTAATAGCTATCAATTTGCACTTATACCGACTTCTTCATCGACACAGTTCCTTGATGTGAAACACATTGGGCAAAGGTGCGGCCAATTTTCATTTGCATCTGTCCGTGCAACTCTCACCGTAACGAATCGGCTTAAAAAAGCAACTCGCCACGGCTCAGTCTCGGTGACGTCATAACTTGCCATCGCATTATCTAAACATCTGCTAAAGCCTCGTCACAACGAGCCCACACGCATATGTGCCACGACACGACAGAAATTATGTGCAAATCGTGGTTATCGGGGGTCGCGGCAAGACAGGTCCTACGATAAATTTGACATCGTGGCATCGACCTTGCCGCGTGAGGCAAAAATAAACATGCACATTTTTGTTCCAAACAAATTTTTTGTGATCTATTCTTCTTTTTCGTTGAAGTCTGTCTCTACGACAGTCTGCGACTGTCGATGCGATATAATACGTCGTTGTATATGTCGGGAGAAAACAGACGTCGACGAAGCCTCCCACTGAGTGACCCACGACGGTTGTGCGACAGTCCTCACGACGTACACGCGCATCCCACGAATCTGAAAGCCACGACCTGTTCACGTGAAAAACAGCCCCCCGACAATGCCCGACAACTCACGACCGACTTGCGACACACCAAGGACATAACCACGACATATCTTTTTTTTTCTGTCGCGTCCCCATCGCCAAACCATCTTTGATGTGTCGTAGCCCTTGTGACCACTCGAAATACATTTCGGGCATGTTGCAAGATCTGGCCACGACAAATATTTTATGGGTCCACCACGACAAAATTTCGTACGATCATTTAATTGTGACCGGGGCTTTAGAGGTCTTCTATTTCGATGACCACAGTGCCAACAAGTGTGCTTATCATACTTCTGTCAATAATTGTAATTTAACCAAACGTTTATGTTATCTACGGCGTGTCTGAAAGAGACTATCCGGTTATATTATACATGCAGACACTTGGACCATTTCAAAATCATAAAATGGTAGTAAAAAAAACACTAATTGTATTTACTGCCAAAGTCTCAACGTTTATTTACTCTATAGCGCTTAATAATTTCACGTAAATGCCGTTGAAAAGCCATTCTTTTCTAGAAAGTGTTCAAGTAAGAAAATAGTAAGAAAAGTGAAGTGGAACCTGAATTAATGTTAGAATAATGTGCGTTTTAACAATATTTATTTTTATTTTATTTATTTTTAATTATTTTATGTCATAATCTCCCACTATGACCCTGCCATAAGATACTTGTCTTGCTTCTCGTCCTATCGTCCCATTAATTCTACACGTGAGACAATATGTATGGCAAGCCATCACCTTAAAAAATCATTTCTAAAGAATTTAAACCTAGAATCCTAAATCAATTTACAATGCATTAAATCAATTTACAAAATTTTTAATTATTTTACAAAAGTAACAATTTATCTATAGAAAAATAAGATTTAGTTGCAATTTATACCACTTTCATGTGTACCAAGATGTGTACCACTTTCAGCGACCATACATAGTTTGGTGATATGCGCGATATAGTTGAGGATGAATGGATGGATCGATGGGTGGATGGGTGGATAGATAGATGGGTGGGTGTGTGGGTGAATTAATAAATGGACGAGTCAATAGATGGATTAATCAATAGACGGATGGGTGGGTGGATAGATGTATGGATGGATTGGTGGATGAATGAATGAATGGATGAATGGATGGATTAATGAATAGATGGGTGGATGGATGGATGGATGGGTGGATGGATGGATAGATGGATGGATAGATGGATGGATGGATCGATGGATGGATAGATGGATGGATGGGTGGGTGGATTGATGGATGGATTGATGCATAGATAGATGGATGGATTGCTGGATAGGTGGATTGGTGGATGGATGAATGGATGGATGGATGAATTAATAAATGGATAAGCCAATAGATGGATTGATCAATACATGGATGGGTGGGTGGATGGACAGACGGATGGTTGGATGCGTAATTGAATGGACGGATAAACAAAGAGATGTCTAACGACTACACACGCACGTATTACACGATCGTCACCTTACAGATTTGCGTGACCTCCGTTGCTTCCACAAGGTCAATTTCCTGTGGCATGTTACGTGTATCATGGGTTTGTATAATATGTGTGTTCATGGGAGCATCAGTATACATGAAAATGTTAGTCGAGATGCTACTGTCATGGTAACGATAAATTACGATGTACTGTTTATCTGCATTCATAGTTGTGATGTTTGTCGGTGTGTTAAAATACAGGCGAAGATCTATGCACACACACCACACACACCTACACACACACACACACACACACACCACACACACAGACACACACATACACACACAACACACAGCACACACACACACTCACACACACACACCACACCCACACACACACAGCGCGCGCCGCGCGCGCGGTACACATGCACACGCACACACCACTACGCACACACCACACACACACACACACAGCACACACACACCACACACACACGCCGCACACATGCACACATACCACACGCGCGCGCCACACACACACACACGACCAACACATTAGCACACACAGCACGCGGACCACACACACACACGCATGGCGCAGCACATGCACACACACGCACGATACAACACGCGCGCGCACAATCATCACAAGACACGCGCGCGGCCGCCAGCACACATACACACACACACACACACAGCATACACACACACGGCACCACACACACACACGGCACACACCACACACACGCACACACACATGGCGCACGCACGCACACACACACACACACACACACAGGCACACACGCGCCACGTACAACACCCTCAGCCGCGCCACGCCCCTAAACACGCGCCCATATAAAACACACAATCTATATGTACAGTGCTAACAGTGTAGGCATGTTGTTTGATGTCATAATTTCGATTTTTGTTTTATGGTTTGATTTTGCGCATATAACATTCGATTTATCACATATAACATTCGATTATGCACATATAACATTTCGATTTATCGCAATATTATTTGATTCACGCATCGAATCATTCGATTTCAGCGCATCGAATGATTCGATGCCATGCATTCGATGCGTGAATCGAATGATTCGAGCGCGAATCGAATGATTCGATGCATCATTTGCGATTTCACTGCATGAATGATTCGATTCACGGCATCGAATCATTCGATCACCGCATCGAATGATGCATCGCAATCATTCGATCTGCTTGAATCGAATGATTCGTGCATCATTTCGATGCGAATGATGATGATCGGAACGAATGATTCGCATGCGTGAATCGAATTGATTCGATGGCGTGCAATCGAATGATTCGATGCGGTCGATGTTCGATGGATGCATATTCGATGCATCATTCTGATTCACGCATCGAACTCATTCGATTCACGCATGTGGCTGAATGATTGTCCGGAACGTGAATGATTCGATGCGTGAATCGAATGATTCGATGCGTGAATGCGATGATTCGATGGGCGTGAATCGAATGCATTCGGATGCGTGAACTGAAATGATTCGTGCGGTCTGTTAATGTCTGATGTGATGAGTGCATCGAATCATTCGATTCACGCATCGTAATTGCATGCATCGAATGTTCGATGCGTGAATCAATGATTGAGATTTTGAGCAATCGAATGATTCGATGCAGTGCAATCGCATGATTCGCGATGCGCGAATCGAATGATTGCGAGCATCATTCGATTCAACGCATCGTATCATTCGATTCACGCACTCGAAATCATTCGATTCACGCATCGAATCAATTCGATTCACGCCCATCGAATTCATTCGATTCACGCATCGAATTCATTCGATGCATCATTCGATGCGTGAATCGAATGATTCGATGCGCGGCAGATCGAATGATCGATGCATCATTCGATTCACGCATCGAATGCATTCCGATTCAACGCATCGAATCATTGCGATTCACGCATCGAATCATTCGATGCATCATTCGATGCGTGAATCTGAATGCATTCGCATGCGTGAATCGAATGATTGCATCGAATCATTCGATTCACGGCATCTGAATCAATTCGATTCACGCCATCGAATGATGGCCCATCGAATTGATTCCGATGCGTGGAATCGAATGATTCGATGCGTTGAATCGAATGATTCGATGCATCATTCGAGTGTCGAGCGTAGTCGAATCAGTTCGATTCACGCCCATCGAATGAGTGCATGCGAATCATTCGATTCACGCATACGAATGAAATTTGAATCGAATTATGAACCGAATACACACCATAAACATGTGTTCGACGTTTGTATTTACCGACAATAGCTAAACGAAAGAAATGACAATTTCAAAAAACAGTTCCAAACTAGACAGAGCCGGCACTCCCGGAGTGAGTAGCATACGCGTGCCACGCAGGCATGTAACATGTTATGCGCTCGCTCGGTGGCGGCCTGCTGTACTGACTCGCGCTGCTGCTGACTCGCCGCTCACTGGTGGCTGCTGCTGATTCGCCACTCGCTGACTCGATCGCGTTTTATCGGATCGCGCGGTGCCCCCCCCCCCGCTGCTGACTGCGCTCACTGGTGGCCTGCTGTACCGCGCCACTCTGCTGACGTCGACGCGGCTATCGATCGCGCGGTTGGCCCCGCGCTGCGTGACTCGCCGCCACTGGGGCTGCTGCTACTCGCACTCGGCATGACTCTGCGACGCGCTAATCGCATCGGCGCGTGCCCGCCGTGCTGACTTTGCCGCTCACTGGTGGCTGCCTGCTACCTCGCACATCGCTGACTCGACGCGCTATGCGATCGGCGCGGTGCCTACACACACATCGCGCGGTGGCTACACACACATCGCGCGGTGCCTACACTAGGGTCCCTATACTAGCCTACAAACACACACGAACGCATCACACGAGAGGTGTCACATTACCTCCCCTGCAACTCCGTTGCGTGGAGGTAAAAAACGTTACACAACCTATACATGCAACATTACGTAACAAGTGACGTATCACGCCACAGGCACTCTTGTAATGATATCCGAATGTCTACATACCACGTTACGACGCAGAAACAATGTGATATAATTATAAGTTCAATCACAACAATGGTAATCATGCATTTAATATGCCCCCTTGCCATCGATCTCGACATTGTATCAGAGGCGAATAAATGACAAATAATTTGATATATATTTATACATAATTCTACAATAAATTGACTCATATTTTACAATAACAATTTTACAATAATTTTTCATTATTCGCCCCTGATTGTATGCACGTAGTATGCGCAAAATAGTGACGTAATCAGTTTGTGTGCATTGGCAATTGACGTGTTTGATAACCCCGTATTGCAACGTACGACGTTTTAGCGTGTGAGCATAGTAACGTATACTTTCGCTTAGCACCAGATAATGTCATGTATAGCGGAGGGGGGGGGAGTAGAAGGGCATTTACCCTCCCCTCCGCGAAAAATGTACATAGTAGGCGCTATTACATGGTCAATGTGGCCAGTGCGTCGTGGCGACAGCCAGAACACAATCGCAGCGTTGGTTGGCGTACCGGGGGGCGAACAAAACGAGTAATACTATAATATATATATATATATATATTATATATATATATATATATATATATAATATAACGAGTATAACGAGTATGGAGATTTCTTAATTAAAGTCTGTCTGAGAGAGCGTAAGGGCTGAAACTCGGAGTAACAGCCTATAAGCGTGATTCTTGGTCATGTTATCTACAGACTACAATTTATTTACGCTCGGGCAACTTAATGCATCGAGCACTGCTAACCCGAGCAGTATAGACTCAAGCATTCAGACTTATACATAATTGTATATATTATCATATATACATATGATATATTATATATTATATATATATATATATATGTATAATTCGACCTGACGAGATAGGCTGTACGGCCCTGAGCATTTGTGGTGTAGCCTACTAGCTATAACAAATACGCAGCCTACACGCGACGACGTTTAAAACTGCGCACGTGGCGACGAAAACATTGGTGGCTTATCACATAACGCGGTTACACATTTGTAGCCGTGTACCGAAACATA
>NW_014580128.1:19822-20477 GCF_000485595.1 Priapulus caudatus | reverse complement strand
CTCCTCCCTCTCCCTCCCCTCCTCCTCCCTCTCCCTCCCCTCCTCCCCCTCCTTCTTCTTACCTCGTTACGAGGAGCATCAGGGTTGATGGGATCTTCCGCCGCCAACATCGCACTGGAGACGAGAATACATCCGAGAACCACGTTTCCAAAATAACTGTGGTTAGTGACCCAGTGGCAAAACGTACGAAACCTGAAGCAGTGGGTAACACACACGTTATATAGACTCACGCACGCACACACGCACGCACGCACGCACGCACGTACACACACACACACACAGAGATACACACACACACAGATACACACACGTTATATAGACTCACGNGTGTTATTATCTACTCTTGGTGCATATGAAGCTAAAGAAATTGCCCGTTAAACTAACTAAATAGAAGGATAGAATGAATAAGGAATGTATAGGGTTACATATAGACATCAGCAGTGGCACTTCTAAACATGTCTTCATCCGGAACTTTAGTGATATGAAAGTGAATCACGACTTTTAGTCCGTTATTCTGTTATATCAAAATGGCCGACAAATACCTCGTTTCGAGGCGCCTCAGGGTGTGCTGCCCCAACCCTCCCCTCCTCCCTCTCCCTCCCCTCCTCTCTCCTCCCTCTCTCATCCCCTCCCCTCCTCTCTCCTCCTCTCCCAT
>NW_014580128.1:0-18540 GCF_000485595.1 Priapulus caudatus | reverse complement strand
CTCGCACACACACCCTCTCTCCACTTACTTGTTAGTAGGGGAAAATACAAAAAGTGAGCTGGGTTGCGGGATGGGTTTCACTTTGTCAGCGATGTGTAGCTCTGACATGCGCCGCGGCCGCGCCGTCGACGCCGACGTCGTCGTGTCCTCCGCCACGCTCGTCTTCACGTCTGCTCGCCGCCAGGGGGCGCGGCGGGGGGAGGGAGAGCGAGAACAGACGAGATGTGTGAAGGGGGAGATGTGCGCGAGGGTCACGTGATGCCGCAGACGCTCGCATATGTCGTCTGTTGTTACGTCGGGGGTCGTTTTACACGTACGGATATGCAGCGGCGTTCACTTATTATACTAGTAGACTGCGAGCATAAATATAATCATCAACTTAACGTAGAAAATCTTGAACTTAATTTTATGTTGCCCCAATGTTATCATGTTAGTTGTTTTGCATAGTTGTTATAGTACATGTTTATATACAAAATACGGATATTATCACATCTAGCTATCGATTGGTTTAAACTGTCGCGCCAGTGGTGACACAATGTAACTGGGAAGAGAGGCTGTAGTAGGGGAAGCTAGTGTACGGAGGGAGAACTCAGCGCATGAAGGGAGAACCCAATGTGCGGAGAGGGAAGCCAGCGTGCCGTAGAAGGAAGCCAATGTGCGGGAGAAGGAAGCCAGCGTGCCGTAGAAGGAAGCCAATGTGCGGGAGAAGGAAGCCAGCGTGCCGTAGAAGGAAGCCTTACTCGTCTCTCTCGCGTGCATGTCGTCTGCGTCGTCGATGTCGTCATCCTCGCTGTCGTGGATGTGGACCTTCGTGTTGCTGCTCAGGCTGTCATCGGGTGACTCCGGCCGGTGAGCCTCGAACGTAGCAGCCGACCTGCAACAACCAACGCCATCTACCGGTCAGCAATGTCACTATCGTAGAGTATTACAATCATAGCGTAAAGGAATGATAATATATCGTAGAGGCATCATAGGATATTCTAGCGGAATAATAGAATAGCGTAGAGGAATAATAATATATTATCATGAGGGCTATTATAAAGAAATTATAGGTTATCATAGAGGAATGATAGGATATCGTAGGTGACTCATAAGATATTGTAAAGGAATCATAGGACATTGTAGAGGAATCTTAAGATGTTGCGGAGGAATCATAACATATCATAGAGGAATCAGGATATTATGGAGGTATCATAGGATATCCTGGAGGAAACAGGATATCATAGAGGAATGATAGGATATCAGAAAGGAAACAGGATATCATAGAGAAAGCATATCATAGGGATTATAATAAAGTAATATTATAATATATAATATATATATATATATATATATATATATATATATAGATATATTATAAGACTAATATATCGTGTGACATGACTGAGGGATCACGTCACACCGTATATAGACTGACCCCGTGTAGTTCTTGTGATTCGACATCGGCATCTCAGCCTCTGCGCCGCCGCCGCCGCTGCTGCCGCCGTCCGCCTGCTCCTCGGTAGGTGGCTCACCTGGCAGGGGCAGCGGCGACGCCTCCCTGCTCGTCACCTTCTTCTTCTCCTTCTCCTGCTCCTCCTGCTTCTCTATCGCCGTCAGACTCTCGGCGTCCGCGAGGTTGTCGACGGCGATGGCGAGAAACACGTTCAGCAAGATGTCTGCTCGCCGCAAGGTCGGGGTCAAAGGTCAAACGCGTGACGTCGCGATGACGCGTAAGGCGCGCGTAGTTACGCGTAGTTACGCGTAGTTTCTCTTACGTGTAGATGTGTACAAAGCTTTCTAGGTGTGCGGGGGTATAGCGTACATTTTGCCAAAATATCTTCTGAATATTAGTGGAAAATTGCCTGCTCTTTTACTTAACTAAAGAACTATTTTATCCTTTGGGAGCTTATTCCTTTAGAAATTGAACAAGACAGTGGAAAACAGAAGTAACATTAAACTTTGAAGTAAATTTAAGAACGCAAGTTAAAAAGCAAAAGTTAAAGTAAGTTTAAACAAGTTAAAGTAATTTCAACATGACTGCAGTGTTAAGGATACAGTTACCACAGATGAAGAGGATGATGAAGTAGAAACAGGTGAGTACGCCCTTAGAGCCAACACCGCCGAACGCCTGGATGCCATCATACATCACCGAGTTCCAATCCTCACCCGTTAATATCTGCAACGACCACCAACCCTCACCCGTTAATATCTGCAACGACCACCAACCCTCACCGCATTAATATCTGCAACGACCACCAACCCTCACCCGTTAATATCTGCAACGACCACCAACCCTCACCCGTTAATATCTGCAACGACCACCAACCCTCACCCATTAATATCTGCAACGGACCACCACCCTCACGCCAATTAATATCTGCAACGAACGCACCAACGCCTCAACCCATTAATATCTGCAACGACACCAACCCTACCCGTTAATATCTGCAACGACCACCAACCTCACTCCGCATTAATATCTGCAACGACCACCAACACCTCACCCATTAAATAATCTGCAACGACCACCAACCCTCACCCGTTAATATCTGCAACGACCACCAACCCTCACCCGTTAATATCTGCAACGACCACCAATCCTCACCCGTTAATATCTGCAACGACCACCAATCGCCTACCCGTTAATACTGCAACGACACCACCCTCACCCATTAATATCTGCAACGACACACGATGTGTTACATTGACACACGTGATCAGGTCACACGTTACCGTGACACACGTGATCAGGTCACACGTTACCGTGACACACGTGATCAGGTGCCATACTCACGTGTGAATAGAATAATTTCCTAATTCGTATTTCAATTATTTTATTTATTATCTCACTATAGATAAAGTTACTTTGTGTGAATCTTTTCGTTTTTGTCGTGATAAAGTTGGAGACAACTATAGCATCGGCGACTGTGTTACGAACCTGAAAGACTGTTAGCAGAGACTGCCAGAACGTGTCGAAGTTACTGCGCGGCTTGCCCTGCGGGAAGTTGAACTTGCCTCCAAACACCTGCAAAGATGGAGAGTCAGAAATGTGAACGGTCAGGGTGTGAACTTCGGGAAATACTCAGGGGGAAAACCAGAGAAGACATTTGAGAGTTAAAGTTCCCTGTGGATTTCTCACGAATTTTGTTTTGGATAGCTTCTGAATATTTTACAGATATTTTATATATCTTATGAATATCTTATATATCTTATGGATACCTTATATATCTTATATATCTTATGGATATCTTATATATCTTACGGATATCACACGGACATGATTTTGTATGATTCTTTTTCGATTACACTTTACATAAATTCCTATCAAGATTCCTTTCAAGACTAGAGGGTTCATAGATTCACAATGTCCCCCCACGTGATTCACTAAATGCTATTTGCTAACGCAATTACTCAAAATCGCAATTATTCTCAAATTTAACTCTTTGCCGTTTCCTGCGCGCGCAGCAACAAAACACGCGCAATTAATACAAATTATAAAAACCGCAACCGCAAAAAATACAAATTCCAAGAAGAGAGGAAATTTACAGTTACTCGCAATCGCATGTAACCTTGACAGGCAGTAGAGTTACAGTAAACAGGAAGACTGTGACCAGAAGCTGTAGCTAGTGATGGGAATCGATTGGAATTTCATCATCGATCATCGGTTGCACCCAACCGATCGATGATCGAAGATAATCGGTTGAATGTTATTGATCGCGCCTACCAGATATTAAAATATATCGTGTCTCGTATAATACAGTTTTTTTATAATACAATAGTCTAAAAGCTACGTAACAGTATTACACTTGCTTATGTTTAGTTTGGTTAGATTTAAGCTGTAAAGTAACCAAAAAACACTCAAATGAAATAAAGAGTCATTTCATCAATGTTTGGACATTTTATTGGAAAACATATTTTAAATAAAAAAATTTTTTTTTTTTTGGATAATGAATTATTTATTTTTATAAACGAGCGCTTAATTAGTCGGTGGCTGCAAACGACTAAATTTTTGATTATAATCGATCATCGGGACATGACTAGCTGTAGCTTTCACCTGCATGCCCAGCAGAGCAAAGATGAGGATGAAGAGGAAGAGCAGCAGCAGCAAACTGGCGATCGACCGTAGTGAGTTGAGCAAGGACGCCACCAGGTTGCGCAACGATGCCCAGTACCTGGAAACACAAGAGCAGTGCACTATGAGGACCTCTACAGAGGAGAAATAGAGGTTTTGTAAGACATCCAAGCAGACAGAGCAGCTCATATCTACATACATTAATTTAAAATCGTCGTTCTGTATAACCTTCAGCACACTAGACACTGAATAATTGTCTTATTTTAGGGTTACGCTTAGGGTTAGGTTTAGGGTTAGTGTTATATATACACATCGGATAGTGTATTTATATTAGCCCGTGGTTTGATGGCAATCCATATTTTAGTATTACCCACTTCTGGGACGCGAGCGTCTGCGCATGCGTAATAAAACAGTTTCCGTTGATGGCTACTTGCGAGTTAGCTTTCATTGTGCATCATCATGGTTAATAGGCCAAAAGCCGTGTAAATACGTAACAGTTAGAATAATGGTTAGGATCAGGGTAAGTCTGAAGGTTAGGGTAAGAGTTAGATTACAGGCTTAGCATTATAATTAGGGTTAGTTTATACTTATAGGGTTATTGTTAGAGTAAGGGTTAGGATCAGGGTTAGGGTTAGGGTTAGGGTTAGGGTTAGAGTTAGGGTTAGGGTTAGGGTTAGGGTTAGAGTTAGAGTTAGGGTTAGGGTTAGGGTTAGGGTTAGAGTTAGGGTTAGGGTTAGGGTTAGGTTATCAGGTTATTGTTAGAGTTAGGGTTTTGCCAATATGGATATGATTACTTAATTTGCACGTACGTGCGTTTTTTCCTATTTAACATTCATGAGCACGACCCACAAACCACGCCCTCCACGCGTGCACGAACCCCCCAAATCCGCACTCCCTGAACCGCTGCGTACAGGGTTCCGAACCTTCGACACACCCACACAACATCGCGACCTCTGACCTCACGACACGCCGCGTGACGTCACGACGGCCATGTTTGTCGACTCTGGCGCTACCTGGTGGCCTTGAAGACGCGCACGAGGCGCACGCAGCGCAGCACGCTAACCCCTAGAGGCGGCATGATGTTCGTCTTGTTGAGCGCCGTCTCCATGACGCTGCCGCAGACGACGAAGCAGTCGAACCGGTTAAACAGCGACACAAAGTAGCCCTGCGTAGTAATAATATCAGAAGTAATCTAATATATAAATATATATAATATATATATATACATAGATGGTGGCAACATACAACATAACACAGCAAATCGCGCCTCGCGTAGTAATATATAGAAGTATATATATAATATATATATATATATATATATATAAATGGTGCAACAATACTCAACATATATCACGGAATACCTGCGTAGTACATAATATAGAAGGCATATAATATATATATATATAATATATATATATATGGTGGCAACATACTAGCATATACCACACGAAGTAGCCCTGCGTAGTAATAACATAGAAGTATATATATATATATATATATATATAGATGGTGGCAACATACTACATATACCACACGAAGTAGCCCTGCGTAGTAATAACATAGAAGTATATATATATATATATATATATATATATATATATATATATATATAGATGGTGGCAACATACTACATATATGCACACGAAGTAGCCCTGCGTAGTAATAAATTTTATTAAGAAGCATATATATATATTATATACTAATTATATAGATGCGTGCACATACTACAGTATACCACACGAAGTAGCCCTGCGTAGTTAATAATATAAGAAGCATAGTATATATATATATATATATATATATATTATAGATGGTGCAATACTACATATACACACGAAGTAGCACTGGCGTAGTAAAATAATATAGAAGCATATATATATAGATAATATATATATATATATATAGATGGTGGCAAAACATCTACATATCCAGCACGAAGTATGCCCTGCGTAGTATATAATATAGAAGGCATATATATGATATATATATATATATATATAGATGGTGGCAAACATACCTACATATACGGTATGCACGACGAAGTAGCGCCTGCGTAGTATAATATGAGAAGCATATATATAATATATATATATATATATATATATATAGATGGTGCGCAGCATACTACATATAACCACACCGAAAAAGTAGCGCTCTGCCGTAAGATAATAATATAGAAGCATATATATATATATATATATATATATATATAGAATGGTGGCTTAACATGACTACATTATACCGACCACGAAGTAGCCACTGCGGTAGTAAGTAATATAAGAGCATATATATATATATATATATATATATATATATATACGATGGTGCAACATACTACATATAACGCAAACGAAGTAGCCGCTGCGTAGGTATAATCATATAAGAATCATATATATATATACATATATCTATAATATATATATATATATAGATGGTGGCAACATACTACATATATCACAGAAGTAGCCCTGCGTAGTAATAATATAGAAGTATATATATATATATATATAGTATATTATATATATATATATATATATAGTAGATGGTGGGCTAAACATATAGCTACATAATACACACGAAGTAGCCCTACGTGATAATGTATATTGTAAAAATATGCATGTATATATATATATGTATGTATTGTATGTATATTGTGATGTATAACGTATATATAGATGCTGCCAACATATTACACACACGACGCAGGTCAACACGAAGTAGCCCCGCGCAATGATATAGACGCTGGTAACACACAACAGGCACGACATGACACACAACAAAACATAACACAGGTCTAACGTGACGCACAGTAGCATATACTCGTGTTAACTACAAACTAACATCGTGATATTTCCATCCATCGAGTTGTTGTTGATTATTAAAACCTCGCAGAACCGATATTATGTTACAGTGTATTCGTTTTTTTCCCCTCCCTTCCTGGTTCCATTAGTGAAGCTTAGGGTCTCCGCACCTCTGCGTTGCTCAGGTTTCTATTGAGAGGCTTTGTCCAGCTAAAGGTCACTATTGCGTGGGTGAATGCTAGCTGTATGCAACATGCATGATATCCATCGGCTAATGCTCCATTAGGAGTGTTCCCAACTTTGATATCATTAATGATTAATTCATGCATGATATGCGATGTATCAGAAGAGGTGGTGTGTAATTATTAATCACACACGCGTACGTATAGACGCATAGATATGGGTGAAACCACACTCACCTCCTCCTCGTCCATTCTGCTTCTCCCCCTCCTCTCCCCTCCTCCCCGCCTCCTCCTGCCGCTCCTCCTGCTCCCCATGATGCATCAGGAGGTGGGTCATGTAATTAATCATCAAACACGCGTACAGTCACGTGTGAAGCCATGGCCCACACCGTCGCATGAGTCATCAGTAATGATGCACATGCACACATCTGCTATCTTTACCTTCCTCGGCAGCGACTGTGCTTGCCCTCTGCTGCTGCTTCCTCCTCCAGCTTTCTTTCTCGTCGCTCGACCTCTTGCACGCGCCCAACGTTACTTTCACTGCACGCCACGCCCCTTTATGAACTCATTTTCTGCGGCCTGATCCACTTCCTTTGCTCGCCCAGCTTCGATTCCCCTATCAACGCCGCTCCTGCGCTGCCCGCTTCACTACCTCCACCTCCTCCCCTCCCTCCTCATCCTCCTCCCCTCCCTCCCTCCTCCACCTCCAGCTTCCTCCCCTCCCGCTCCTCCTCAACCTCCTCCATCTTCCCTCCTCCACCTGCGCCTGCCCCTTCGCTGCGCTCCCGCATCCTCCTACTCCCCTCCCTGCCTGCCCTCAGGCTCGCTCCTCCACCTCGTGCCCGTCCGCTCCTCCTCCCATGCCCTCCACCCGCGGCCCCCGCCACCAGCCAACGCTTACGCTGGAAGCCATAAACTGTAATATCTTCACAAACATGCTCGGCAGTGGCCGGAGAAAAAGTATGACAACAAAAGCAAGTTCGTCACTTCTCTGGCAAAAAAGAAAAAAAAACGAGAAGAAATAACGTGATGAGAAGGATGATTGCCAGTCACACGCGTTTATTGAAGTCAGAGCCAGGGTGTTAACGTCAGGGAAAAAATCAGGTAGTCTTACCATCTGAGGCGAAGCGAGGATGCTGCGGGTGCAAAGCACGCCGACGGGGGAAAACGGGCGACGATTTATATTTTCATGCAGGGGTAAAACACTAATCTCTGCGTCTCTTCTCGTCTCTCTCCTCTCCTCTACTCTCTCTCTCTCTGCTGCTCGTATCGCAGTCATCTCTCCATTCTCCTTCTGCTGCATCTCTCTCTTCCCTCTCTCTCAACTCTTTGCTCTACTCTCTTCTCTCTTCGTTCTCTCTCTCCAATCTCTTCGTCTCTCGTCGTCTCTCTCTCCCTCTCTCCGTCTCTCATCTCTGCTCTCACACAACACTACTCTCGCGCTCTCTCCTCTCTCCTCTCTCTCCTAATCGTTGCCTCCAGCCCGCACTCGCCTCTCCGTGCGCTTACCTTGGAAGTGGTCTAGCATTTGGTTGATTATAGTGCTCGGTGGTGATCACGAGTGTGTTAAGGAACACAATAACTATCACAGTCCAGTAGAAGGCCTGGATTTGACGGCCGCGCCTGCACAGCCGTACTGCAGGCGCTTCGTTCACACGAAAGATGAGGCCGGTCGCAGGCTGCATCCCTAAACACGCACAGCAGATGGCGGCCACGTTACACACACGGTGAAATAATTGAAGGCGCTCATGCTTTACTAGGACGACGCGCAGAGCGCATGCGCACGTAGCACATGTACACACACGCCAGCGCGCGCGATGCACACGTACACACGTCCAAACGACGTACACACATGACACCACGTACACAACGGCACGCGCGCGCAATGCACACAGTACACACGTACACTACGTACACATGTACAACACGTACACACACGGTTCACACGCGCCGGAGCGCATCAGCACGTACACACGTACAGCACCGGTACACACGTACACACAACGGCACTGCAGGCGCGCATGCAGCACGTACACCACGTACACACGTATATAGCACCACCCGTACACACGTATACACGACGCACGCGCGCACATGCAACACGTAGCACACGTAGGCACACGTACAGCACAAGCACGTGCTCGCGCATGGCCACACGGTACACACGTAACACACGTACACACGTAGCACGACACGGGCCTCACCGCGCGCAACATGCTAAACGTAGCACACTACACACGTACACACACGCACCAGGCCGCACGGCATGCTACACGTACACAACGTACACACGTTTACACACGTACACACGTACACCGTACACGGACGTACACACGACGGCCGCCTGGACGTACAGCGCGCGCGCCATGCACGACGTAAGCAGCACGTACACAGCGTAAGACACAGCGCACAGCGCACAGCCAATGCACAGCTCACACGTACACATACGGACAGCAGTGCCACACGCACGTACACACACGCGAACGGCGTAACACACGTAGCACACGTACACACGCAGTACAGCACACGCACGCGCAAGCAGCATGCACACGTACACACGTAACACACGTACCAACACACGGACACACACACGCAGGCGCGGCGCCAGATGCAGCACGTACAACCACGTACAGCACGTAGCACACACCGCACGCGCGGCGCATGCACACGTACACACGTACAAACAACGTACACCACGTACACACACGCCTGCGCGCGCGATGGCACACGTACACAGAGCGTAGCACACGTACATCACGTACACACAGACAGGGCACATCGGCGAGCAGGCATGCACACGCTACAACGCGTACACACCATACACACGTACACACGGTATATCACACGCACGCGCGCACATGCACGACGTAGCACACGTACACCACGTAGGCAACACAGTACAAGACGTACACACACACACGTAGCAGCAGCGTACACACGTACACGACGTACACACGTACGGGGCACACAGTTCGCACAGCGCACGCATGCACGACGTACACACGTAACACCACGTATAAAACAAAGCACACGTACACACACGGCGCGCGCAGGCGATGCACGACGCCTGTACACACGTAACACACGTACACACGTACAACACACGCAAGGACCCACGGCGGCGCTATGCACACGTACACAACGTAACATCACGTACACAGCACGCACTGCGCACGCATGCACACCTGTAACACTGCACGTGCACACGTACACACGTACACACACGGACACCACACACACGTACACAGGCACAGCCCATCGCACCGCGTACACACGTAGCACACTTACAGCCGTACACGCGTTACACACCGTATCAGGCAGCCGCAACGCGCACGCGAATTGCAACACGTACCACGTACCCACTCACACGTACACACGTACAGCACATACACACAACGGCTGGCCCCGCCCCGCGGCGCAGCATGCAAGCACGTACAGCACGTACCACGACGTAACACGTACACACACGCACGCGCGGCGCAGATGCTAGCACGTACAAGCACGTAGCAACACGACACACCACGCACGCCGCAACGCATGCAACACGTACACACGTACACACGTAAACACCACGTACACACACGCGCGCGCGCAGGACATGCACCAGCGTACAGCGAACGTACCCACGTACACACACGCGGCACGGCAGCGCACGCATGCACACGTACACCACGTACTACAGCGTACAACGGTACACACGTACACGACCGTAAACCCCTGCACGCAACGCTGCACGCGCGCGCATGCACTATCCGTAAGCACACGTAGCACACGTAGCACGACGGTAGCACACGTACACACGTACACACACGCACGCGCGCGCATGCACACGTACACACGTACACACGTACACACGTACACACGTTAGTACACGTAGCACATACACACGTTCACACTACACACGTAGCACGACGTTACACACGTAAACACACGTTACAGCCACGTACAGCGACGTACACACGCACGATACGACACACACGCACTGCGCGCGCAGCATGGCACACGTATCACAGCGTAGCACGACGTAGCACACCACGCACGCGCGACGGCATGGCACACGTACACACTACACAACGTCACAGCAGTCACGCACGCACGCGCACGCAGATGCAGCAAGTAGCACACGTTCGTGCGACAGTACACAACGTAGCCGCACAACACGCGCGCGCGCCTGTCACACGTACACAGCGTACAACACGTACACACACACACGCTCTTGCTGCAGACGCGCGCATGCACACGTACACACGTACACACGTACACATACGGACACACACACACGTACACACGTACACACGTACACACACGGACACCCAACGCACGGCATGCACACCAGTACACTGAGCCACACACACGTAAACAACAGCACCCACGCGTACATACGTACACACGGTACACACGTACACACGTAGCCAGCAGCACAGCCATGCACGCGCGCGGCATGCCACACGGTTACACACGTACACCCCGTACACACGTACTACACACGCCGACACTAGCACGCGTACCCGCACTCGCGCAGCACACACACATACACACACACACACACGACACCCCACACACACCCGCGATGCTAGCACACATTCTTACAATATATTGCATTATTACACATTATTACACAGTTCTAAGAACTGACCCCCCCACACACGTATACACACATTATTACACATTATTACATATTACACACAGTTCTAAGAACTGACCCCCCCCCCCACGACGTATACACGCATTATTATACATTATTACACATTATTACGCAGATATTAACGCCCACACACATACACACAATCTCCTCCCTCTCCGTCTTCTCTGGCTTCTCCCCTCTTCGCCGCTCCCTTCCTCCGCGGCATCTCCCTCCTCACGGGCTCCTGTGCATCCACCGCGTTATCTGTATGTTCTCGGCTGACCCGACCTCCTCCCCTTTCTCGATCTCCAGCCGTCCCCCTTCTCCCCTCTCTCTCCCTTGCCCCCTCTCTCTCCCTCTCCCCCTGCTCTCGCTTGCTCTCCTCCCGCCTTCTCCCTTCTCGCCTTCTGCCCTCCTCACCTCCTGTGCATGCCACACGCGGTTATCTGTATGTATCTTTCTCGGCTGACCCCGACGGCGCTCGCTCGCGCATTGCTCGATTCTCCACCTCTAGCGCCGCCGCCTTCGCCTTCGCCACCGACTCGCCATTACTGTCGGCGTCCGGCTCCTCTATGTCTTCTGCAAAGATGTCGGCTTGTTTATAGATGGCACCACTTGACAGTGTCGAGACAAACTACGACTACGCAGATAGAAAGGGTAGATGGCGCTGGGGTAGATCGCACTGGGGTAGATGGCGCTGGGGTAGATTGCACTGGGGTAGATTGCACTAGGGTAGATTGCACTGGGGTAGAGGGCATTGGTGTAGATTGCACTAGGGTAGAGGGCGTTGGGGTAGATTGCACTAGGGTAGATTGCACTGGGGTAGATTGCACTAGGGTAGAGACTAAGATTGCACTGAAGGTCAGGATTGGCACTGGGGTAGATTGCACTGTGATAGAGGGCACTGGGGTAGAGCATGCTAGTGATGGTGGATGGTACTAGGGTGGGGGCGCTGGGGTAGAGTGCACTGGGGTAGAGCATGCTAGTGATGGTGGATGGTACTAGGGTGGGGGCGCTGGGGTAGAGTGCAGTGGGGTAGGGGGCGCTGGGGTAGAGGGCAGTGGGGTAGGGGGCGCTAGGGTAGAAGGCAGTGGGGTAGGGGGCGCTAGAGTACAAGGTGGCAGGATAGAGGGCGCTGGGATACAGGAGCGGAGCGCGCTCTCACCGGCTTGCGTGATCCAGTCGAGGTAGCCGCGGAGATCCTCCTCAATCTGCTGTTTCTCTCTCAGCTTCTGGAAGTCCCCTCTCGCTTTGGCTTTCTCTCGCTCTTTAGAAAATTCACTGCCCCAAAAAAAAACACGCGGCCGTTAAAACAAAGCGTCGATATTGCGCGTCGAAAAACCAACGAGCACGCAAAAACAAGCGAGCGTTCCCGGCGGGATCGGCTCGGCGCGCGGCGCGCGTCGAATCAGGATAGATTGCCCTGCGGAATCTAAAAGCGAACTCGGCTTATTGGCTTAGAGTCGAACTAATGTCATCAAAATCTAAAATTCTAAATATTTGCCTAGACGCATGATCCCTGCCGTCCGATGGCAGTCATTAGAAATTAGATAAAAATTCGTAATACAAATAAAAATGTCAAACGTTATCAGATGTCAAACATTGTCCGATTCCAGTCATTTGGAACGAGATAAACATAATTCGTAATACAAATGAAAATGTAAACGTTGTCATATTATATAAAACCTTATCCGATCACACTCATTTTTGGAATTAGATAAAAAAAAATTCGCAGAACAAATGTAAAACGTTGTCGGATGCAAATGAGGAGTTTTACTCACCCGCTAAGTACACCGAGAACCAAGTTGAGTACAAAAAATGAGCCAATGATGATCAAACTTATAAAATATATCCACGGCCACTCTGTGGCCACTGCATCATTGATCTGTAAAGGCAAAGTGAAGTGGGATGTGGCGCACAGACGTTATAAATACATAGTGTCAGCCCAGCCCACCGGACCCCTCACTGTACTGTGTCTCATATCACCACAGCCACACAGCCACAGCCACACAGCCACACAGCCACACAGCCACAGCCACGCTAGTAACTTTACGATGTTAAGGGGAGTTATGCTGATCACGTATTACAAATTCCACACACACACACATGCGCGCGCGCACGCACGGACGCACGCACGCGCACAACCACACACACACGCGCACACACACACACGCACGCGTACAACCACGCACGCACGCACGCACACACACGCGCGCGCGCACACACACACGCACGCACGCACGCACACACACACACACACTCACACACACACACCAAAAACCCCACCCCCCCACACGCGCACCACACACACACACTCACCACACACACACGCCTACTACACACACACTGCACACACACACACACACACACACCGACAAACACACACGCAGCCAGCACACCACACACCACACTGCACACACACACCACCCACACACACACACAAGCAATAGTATATAATATTATACCACGATGCTTTACATTATTACCAACACTTCTGTCCAGCCCTCCATCGTACACACACTGGGACCGCACGCATGGCCAGACCAAAGTTATAAAGTTCGTGATACCATGGTTCGGGCCGTCCCACGGACCTGCATGTGCGATGAGAAGAGAGTATGAGATAGATAGATAGATAGATAGAGTATAGATAGATAGATATGAGAGATGGCTGTATAGATAGATAGATAGATAGATAGTAGATAGATTAGATAGCATAAAATAGATATAGAGAAAAAAGAGAGTGAGAGAGAGAGAGAGAGAGAGGGAGACGGGAGAGAGAGAGAGAGCATGTGTGTGCTGTGCGGAGGTGGAAGGTGAGGAGCAGTAGGAGAGAGAGAAAGAGATTAGAGAGAGAGAAAGCAGAGAGAGAGAGAAAGAACGGAGAGAGTGAGAGGAGAGAGAGAGGAGTGAGAGAAGAAAGAGAGAAGAAGAGAGAGAGACGAGAGATGAGAGGAGAGAAAGAGCGAGAAGAGAAGCGAGATGGGGGGATGTGGAGAGCGAGCAAATAATGTTTATACAATGCAATATGCAATGCTACTATCGCAATATTCACTGAATATACAATAAGCACGAACAATTCCACAAGGCTGCTATAGCCAGCTACACAACCTCACTAGCCACCCCATTTACAGTGCCATCTAGTGACAGCACATCGAAGCTAACACGCGTCAGACATGTTGACGCATGACGGGTGGCGCCACCTACCTGTGCAATTCAAGTTCAAACTGCTCATCAACTGCGCGTCGCGGCCCCGCATGGCCTCGGGGTGCGCGACGCCCTCTCTCCTGCAAATAGACACACCGATCGCTCAGCAGAGGTCAACATGAGGTCGCGCACCGACCTGGTGGCCCAGCAGTAAAACTAATCGCACTGACGTACTTAACGTGACGTCACGCACCGACCCTGGTGGTCAGCAGCGGAACTAATCGTGCTGATGTACTTGACATGATGTCACGCACTGACCCCATGTTAACTCTTCAATGTTAACTCACCCTACGACGATAATATTCGCCCTCTCTCTCGCTTTCCTCTCTCCTGTCGCTCTCCTCTCCCCCCTCTCTCTTCTCTCTCTCCTCTCTGCTCTTCTCGTCTCTCTCTTCGTCTCTCTCGTCCCCTCTCCGCCCTCGCTTCTCTCTCCCTCGCCTCTCTCCTCTCTCTCTCTCTCTTGTGCATCTCCCCTGAGAAGAGTTCTAGCACTCTCCCCCCCCCCTCACTCCCTCCCCTCTCTCCTCTCTCCATCTCTCTATCTCTCTCATTCTCCCTCCCCTCTCCCCCCTTCTCTCACCTTCCCCCTCTCTCCCGCTTCTCTCTTGACCTGCGTCATGTCAACGCAATGTCTTGTGCATTCCGAGAGAGTTCTAGCCTCCCCTCTTCTCTCATTTCTCCCTCTCTCTCTCTCTCCCCCGCTCTCCCCCTTCTCTCACCCCCCTCTCCCTCTCCCTCTGCTCTTACCTGACGATCATTGGCAAAGCAAGGTCTTGTGCAGCTGCCTGAGAAGACGTTCTCTCTCTCCATCTCTCTATCTCTGCTCACTCTCCTCCCCTCTCTCTCCCTCGCTCTCTCCCTCTCCCTTCTCTCTCTCTCTTACCTGACGTCATGTCAAAGCAGTCTTGTGCATCTCCCCTGAGAAGAGTTCTCTCTCTCCATCTCTCTATCTGCTTCACTCTCCACTCCCCTCTCCCTTCTCTCACCTCCCTCTCTCTCTCCCCTCTCTCTGTTTACTGACGTCATGTCAGCAAGTCTTGTGCATCCACCCCCCTGAGAGAGTTCTAGCACCAATGATGCTATATGCATGATGACGAAGCAGGAGGAGCGCTATGTGAAGTAAAGGCACCATTGCTCGTAATATTGAGTTCAACACTACTTGAAGACCTAGACGAGAGCGAGAGAAAGAGCTGAATTAGGCAATTTATTTATAATATATATAAAATATAATATAATACATTACGTAACAATAATAATCAAAGGACAACAATATCAACCACAATATATGATAAGTAATATGTATTATATATAAGCTATAAAGACAAGCAGAAGAAGCAACCGAAGAAGATGGAGAGAAGACGAAGAAGCAACAAGAAAAAGAACGAAAAGGGAGAGGAAGAGAAGACGAAAGAAGATGAGAGAGGGAAGACAGAGACGAAGAAGAACAGAAGAGAGCATGAAGCGAAGGAGGACCAGAAGACAGGAGCAGAGACAGACCGAGTAAGCGCACCGCCCTTGCTTCGTACTACCGTAGTTTGCCAACAGTACTTGAGCACCTAGACGGCGAGAGCAGAATACGACTACACTCATAATAAGAGGAAGAAGGAGAAAAATAATGAATCTCATGCTGATTACTGAGATAAGAATAATAATATTTTATTTTGATTATTATTATTTTATTAGTGGGCATTCGAGCAACTAATATAAAAAGCAACACAACAAACAAAATAAGAATAACGATAATGAACCCAATAATACATATAATATTCTCCGCAATGTCATAGCATGCTGCATTTGAACTGCTGTTCAAAAGTGCCTTTGCGATATAGAGCAGCGTTCACGGAGCGAAACGAAAAGCCGCGCTCGAAAGCACGAAATCCGTGTCACATGGCTTCCGGCCCAAAATGCGTTCCCGGAAAACGTTTCTCGCTACGAACAAACGCACCGGTGTTAAATTTCGACCGGTCGTCTTTTCGCACAGCGTTGCGCTGCGCAAATTTTGCAAACGGCAGTTCGATGCGTTATGACTAACCAGGCACTTACTTTAACAATGACCTTTTTTTTTTTTAAGGGTTAAGGGTTTAAGCGGTTTAAGGTTACGGTTTCGGGTTTAGGTTACGCGTTAAGCGATTAGGGTGTTTTTTTTAAAGTGCCTAGTAAGTGCAATAAATCCTAAGTGCCTAGTAGTCATAGTCATACTCGCGCTCACTGCCGGCGTGCGAATTTTTGCGTATGCAAACGCGCACCGGCCCATACGGCGGTCAGCGATCGCCACGTGTCGCGGCAGCGTTTACAACCACGACTCTAACACCAACCCATGTATAAATGTGTATAGGCCTCGTTCGACACGAGCCTCGCGAATTTCATGCAATCCGGTACGTTTGCGAAAATAGCCGAAATCTGAAACAGCCCTCCGCGCGGCGAGGCGTTCCACAAACGCTGCTTCGTCGGCTCCGACCGTAAACGGTATGCGAAGCTGCTTGTACAACAAGGCCGCGCCCCCACCCGGCCGCTTCTTACACGAACAATGCGCGATGACCGCGAACTGGACACGCGCGCTGCACCGCGGAATGTAAGGTGTCGCGCGCGGCCTGCAACTCGGCTCCTCGCGCCCAATCGGTTTCCAATCACCACCAATTGTTTGATTGGCACCGATCACCCGACACTCACCCACTACAATCGTCTCACAACACTGACACGCGCCGCCCTCAACTCGCTTTATCGCTGGTCCAAAATCGCTTCAATCGTTCTGTCAACTCGGCTGTGCGGTGTGCGGCGGCCCGGTTTCGCTACGAACGCAATCCGCGACCCGCGTACAACCAACCATGCAAAATGCCGCGCCTAACATTGCCAATGACATACGTAGAACACTGCGTCGCGCGCTCGCAAGTATCAAACTGTTTCTGGCCCTGTCGAAAGCGCGGAACCGTCGTATCATGCGCAGGCTCCAGCACTAACGTCAACTCTGTTCGCGTTACCACGAGAACTGCGCGGTCCCCAAGAAGGCTCCGCGTAATTTCTCACAAAGCCACGCATATTCGGGGTCTGCGGACAGCGCGTCCTTTCGCGCAATCCCGAATCTTTTCGTCCCGTATTCTTGCGGCCGCGGCCATTTTGCTCGTTGTGACGCTGAATACCGGAATTTCTTGCTACGTGTCAAAACGCGGCTCAATATCTAATGTTATAAACCGAAGTTGCTGTGCCAATTGCTCGTTTAAATTCGCACATTGTCTCGCTTGAATTGTTCGCTTGGACGCACTGTTTTTTTTTCACTCGCAAGANGAAGAAAGAAGAAAGAAGAAATAATAATAACAACTGATGATGATAATAATAATAATAATAATAATAATAATTATTATTATTATTATTCGAAATAATAATAAGAAGAAACAACAACAACAATAATAATAATAACGATAATAACAATAATAATTAATAATTCATCAATGTTCATAGCACATGCTGCATTTGAATGTGTTCAAAAGTGCCTTGCGATATAAGCTGCGTTCACACGGAGCGAAACGACCGGGTCGAAAACGATCCGTGTCAAATGCGTCCCGGGCCAAGCGTTCACACGGACGTTTCTCGCTACGAAAACGACCCGTGTTATTTCGACCCAGGTCGTTTTCGCACAGAGTTGGTGCGAAATTTTTCAACCGGCAGTTAGATGCGATA
>NW_014580127.1:15793-16752 GCF_000485595.1 Priapulus caudatus | reverse complement strand
GATCCTTGCAGCCCCCGCATCCTCGTATCCCCAGCATCCTTGCATCCCCAGCATCCTTGCATCCTCCGCATCCTTGCATCCTCCGCATCCTTGCATCCTCCGCATCCTTGCATCCTCCGCATCCTTGCATCCCCAGCATCCTTGCATCCTCCGCATCCTTGCATCCCCAGCATCCTTGCATCCTCCGCATCCTTGCATCCCCAGCATCCTTGTATCCCCAGCATCCTTGTATCCCCAGCATCCTTGTATCCCCAGCATCCTTGTATCCTCCGCATCCTCGTATCCCCAGCATCCTTGCATCCCCAGCATCCTTGCATCCCCAGCATCCTTGCATCCCCAGCATCCTTGCATCCTCCGCATCCTTGTATCCTCCGCATCCTTGCATCCCCAGCATCCTTGCATCCCCAGCATCCTTGCATCCCCAGCATCCTTGCATCCTCCGCATCCTTGCATCCTCCGCATCCTTGCATCCCCAGCATCCTTGCATCCTCCGCATCCTTGCATCCTCCGCATCCTTGCATCCCCAGCATCCTTGTATCCCCAGCATTCCGTAATTGCCTAGATGCCGCCGCCGCCGCCGCCGCAAACATAGGTGATCGTACGCTTGCAGGGGCGTGTAATTTTTTTCAATTACTTTTTTATTTATCGTAAACGTGCGCTGCGTGCCGGCGCTCTCGCATCACGCAGACTCCCTCCGGGCAATTCTTTCCCACCACCCCCCACTGCCGCTGCTGCTGCCGCTGCTTCACAGACGATTGTCAATTAAATATTCAGGTGAACTGTTGCAATTTATAACCGCATCGGTCGCCGTAGACTGCCTCCGCACGTCGCTGCGACGCGTGTTGGCCTGCGTGTGGCAGGAGAGCGGGAGCAGTCTAAGGTGGCGAGTTCGACAAGAGGTTTGCGTTGCAGCGACGACACAATAATGTAGATTGCGAGTAATCAGGTGCTAGGGGGGG
>NW_014580127.1:10480-13764 GCF_000485595.1 Priapulus caudatus | reverse complement strand
CGAAACCACACAAAACTAGGCAATTATCCGACGCTGCCTAAACTACTTGCCGATTCTGCTCGCGGTTCGCATTTATGTGCAAATTCGTGCTTCAGATGCTTACACGTCGGTAACTCACATATGATAAGGCACAAGAAACTCAAAAGTCATTGAATAATTGGTCCGAAGGAGTTATTTCATGGTCAAGTGGTTTGACGCTGTCCCTTACACTACCTCCTCCAAAAATCCGCCAAAACTCTGAGGCTATCACTGGAAATTGCTTATCACCGCCCCGCCCCCCAACGTACGCCACGCACGCCACTCGCACGCACCTCGCACGCACCGAGGTACATATATGATATACACAAAAGGTGTACCAGACTTGTTACTACACGAAGTGCTACCCTAAAACCCTAACCCTAAACATACACTCATATTATAAATATTAAACATAATACTAAACAACCTAAAAACTACCTCGGGCCGAGTACATATATGTAGTAATGATACGACAACGACCTTTCGTTGCTTGAGTATTGCCATCAGGAAAATTAGTGAACATTTTGGAGTGTTCATTGAGTGGTCAATGTATTTGTAGTTAACTGGCTTGAGTGTATATAACATTTAGTTACAGGTGATAAGCATTGTGTCATCATCTTTAAAATTGACTTGTCAGCTTGACAATATGTCCTTTTCGTGTTCTTGCCAGCGTTCGAATAAGGGGCATATTCAACCTCTGCTTACCGACACAGCTGCATGCAAGGAGGTTAACAGAACCATGCTAAATTTCTTGACTGCGACCAGAAAGGATTAAGAAGGCCAATCATTGCTTTTTCATGAATAACCCAAAGCATGGCTGCAGATACATATTGCTTCAGATTTGAGATGCAATATTGTCTTTTCAGTGTGCAAAGTGCAATGTGATTATTGAGATCTACATCCATGGGCATTTGCGCCAATAAAGAGCGTGCCTTTCCCAAAAAAGTTGGGGATTGGTTCTATCATGCCGATAACTGGAAAATGTAACTGAAACACGATGGTACGCGACTTCGACTGAGGATGTTGATTTTGGCAGCTACTTATACCCTGCTGCCAGTGGAATTTAACTCAAAAAACAACTATTTGGCCCGAGTATACAAAACAACGCCGAGAAGTTGATTGAGGTTCTTGACCTTTTTATGGTTTAGTGTACCAATGGATTTCAAATGTTACCATCTTGGATCTTCTGAACAGAAAACAAACGACTTAATGGCAACAGGCTGTCATACACAACAGCGACGCGCAGTAGCCAGCGTCAGCATCAGATGACAGACTCGCACCGGAGAGGATGGTGGAGCTGATATTATGGAGCGTTGAGTGGACCCGCACTGATAGGGGCTAGAGACAGTCCAGCAGCAGCAACAGCAGACTCAAACTTTAAAGGTATCAAAGGTTGCAGGTATACGTCGTTGAATTGTACTGTTTTGTACGGGTAACGGTAATTAACACGGATAAGATCGTATGTTTACAGGTGTCATACACAACAGCGACGGCAGCAGCAGCGTCAGCGTCAGATAACAGACTTGCACCCGAGAGGATGGTGGAGCTGATATTATGGAGCGTTGAGTGGAACCGCACTGATAGGGGGGGGGGCTACAGACAGTACAGCAGCAGCAACAGCAAACTCAAAGGTATCAGAGGTTGCAGGTATACGTCGTTGAATTGTACTGTTTTGTACGGGTAACGGTAATTAACACGGGTAAGATCGTATGTTTACAGGTGTCATACACAACAGCGACGGCAGCAGCAGCGTCAGCGTCAGATGACAGACTCGCACCGGAGAGGATTGTGGAGCTGTTATTATGAAGCGCTGGGTCGACCCGCACTGATGGCCTGTAGTTTGGTAAGATATGCAGCCTCGCCTCCTGCAGAAGTGAGAGAGAGAGACTACTGGACTCCCGATCTAGTGTAAGTGGCGCTTCTTCTTGCTAGCGTTATATAATAAAGCGTTACTAACACTAACACTAACAACACTAACACTAACATTATATTGACATTATTTGTATTGCTCCATGTGATTTGGCTTCGTTGTTTGCTGCTCTTGTTGTTCAATGTTTTCCAGGTCAGCTTCAGTCAAGAGTCAGAGCCAGGTCAGACACCCCAGACATGAAATACAGGACGACTCGACGAGCAGAAACAAGCAAGTTCTTGGGCCTTGCCCGGGGCAAGCGGTGGTGGTGATGGTGGTGGTGAGTATTATACATTCTTCTTACATACAAATATACATTTCCGTATATATTATACATATACGTTTTCTGAGATACGTACTACCACACATTGTGATGTTTTTTGTTCAATTTTTTCCCCCTCGACATGAGCCACACACGGCACTACCACTCGGAGAGCAGAGGAAAGACATGATAAGTGGACATACAAGCAGAGAGACTCCAGCATCCATCCACTCAGGAGAGGACAGGTGAGCCGTAAACATGTTCTACTATTGTATTTACATTGCACTGTTTGTTTCTGGGACACGTACTGCCACACATGTAATGTGATTCATTCAATTTTTTCCAGGTTGGGCATTGAGCTTACTCCCAGTTCATTGACCTAACTTCACGACTCTGCAGATTTGATTGTAAAACTTGATTGATTGAACTTGATTGGTTCAGTATAGATTCAGTATTGATTTATTGTGAATACTGCTTGTACACTTGATTGTGGATTTGATTGTAAAACTTGATTGATTGAACTTGATTGGTTGAGTGTGATTCAGTATTTATTTATTGTGAATACTGCTTGTACACTTGATTATGGATTTGATTGTAAAACTTGATTGATTGAACTTGATTGGTTCAGTATTTATTTATTGTGAACACTGCTTGTACACTTGATTGTGGAATTTGATTGTAAAACTTGATTGATTGAACTTGATTGGTTCAGTATTTATTTATTATTTATTTATTGTGAACACTGCTTGTACACTTGATTGTGGATTTGATTGTAAAACTTGATTGATTGAACTTGATTGGTTCAGTATTGATTCAGTATTTATTTATTTTGAATACTGCTTGTACACTTGATTGTGGATTTGATTGTAAAACTTGATTGATTGAACTTGATTGGTTCAGTATTGATTCAGTATTTATTTATTTTGAACACTGCTTGTACATTTGATTGTGGATTTGATTGTAAAACTTGATTGATTGAACTTTATTGGTTCAGTATTGATTCAGTATTTATTTATTGTGAACACTGCTTGTACACTTGATTGTGGATTTGATTGTAAAACTTGATTGATTGAACTTGATTGGTTCAGTATTGAT
>NW_014580127.1:8856-10470 GCF_000485595.1 Priapulus caudatus | reverse complement strand
CTCTCTCTCTCTCTCTCGCTCTCTCTCTCTCTCTCTCTCGCTCTCTTCTCTCTTTCGTTCTCTTTCGTTCTCTCTCTCTCTCTCTCTCTGTCGCTCTCCCTTCTTCCCATCTCTCTCCCTCAATAGTACTTCCTATCCACACCGATCGAAACCACACAAAACAGGCAATTATCCGCCGTGCTAAACTACTTGGCATTCTGCTCGGGTCGCATTATGTGAAATTCGTGCTTCAGATGGTTACACTCGGTAACTCACATAATGAAAGCACAAGAAACTCAAGAGTCATTGAATAATGGGCCGAAGGAGTTTTCATGGTCAGTGGTTGCTGTACCTTACACTAGCTCCTCCCATCCGCCAAAACTCTGAGGTATCATGGAATTGCTATCACGCCCCCGCCCCCCAACGTACGCACGCACGCACTCGCACGCACCCGAGGTACATATATGTATACACAAAGTGTACCAGACTTGTACTACAGAAGTGTACCCTAACCCTAACCCTAACCCTAACCCTAAACATGCCTCATATAAAATATAAACATAATACTAAACAACCTAAAACTACCTCGGGTACATATATGTAGTAACTGATACGACAACGACCCTTCGTGCTTGAGTATGCCATCAGGAAAATAGTGAACATTTTGAGTGCTCATTGAGTGGTCAATGTATTGTAGTTAACTGGTGGTGTATATAACATTTAGTTACAGTGATAAGCATTGTCATCATCTTTAAAATTGACTTGTCAGCTTGAAATATGTGCTTTTCGTGTTTCTTGCAGTCGAATAAGGGGATATTCAACCTCTGCTTACCGAGTGCATGCAAGGAGGTTAACAGAACCATGCTAAATTTCTTGACTGCGACCAGAAAGGATAAGAAGCCAATCATTGTTTTCATATAACCAAAGATGGAAGAACCTATTGCTTCAGTTGGAGATGCACATATTGTTTTTCAGTGTGCAAAGTGCAATGTGATTATTGAAGATCTACATCATGGGCATTTGCCAATAAGAGCCTCAGTGGATTGGTTCTTCATGCCATAACTGAAAATGTAACTGAAACACAGATGGTACGGACTTCGGACGAGGATGTTGATTTTGGCAGTACTTATACCCTGCTGCAGTGGAATAACTGCAAAACAACTATTGGCCGAGTATACAAAACAACGCCGAAGAAGTTGGATGAGGTTCTTGACCTTTTTATGTTTAGTGTCCCAATGATTTCAAGTTACCATCTTGGATCTTCTGAACAGAAAACAAACACTAATGCAACAGGTGTCATACACAACAGCGACGGCAGCAGCAGCGTCAGCGTCAGATGACAGACTCGCACCGGAGAGGATGGTGGAGTTGATATTATGGAGCGTTGAGTGGAACCGCACTGATAGGGGCTACAGACAGTCCAGCAGCAGCAACAGCTAACTCAAACTTCAAAGGTATCAAAGGTTGCAGGTACCGTATATGTTGTTGAATTGTACTGTTGTGTACGGGTAACGGTAATTAACACGGGTAGGATCGTATGTTTACAGGTGTCATACACAACAGCGACGGCAGCAGCAGCGTCAGCATCAGCTGACAGACTCGCACCAGAGAGGATTGTGGAGCTGATATTATGGA
>NW_014580127.1:6108-7395 GCF_000485595.1 Priapulus caudatus | reverse complement strand
TCGCGCGCTCTCTCTCTCTCTCTCTCTCTCTCTCTCTCTCTCTCTCTCTCTCTATTGCTCTCCCTTCTTCCCATCTCTCTCCCACTTAGTACTTCCTATCCTTCAACCGCACCAGCGGAAACCACACAAAACAGCCAATTATGCCACTCACATAATGAAAGCACACGCTTAATGTTTCTGTCCCCTTACACTCCTCCCATCCGCCAAACCTCATCATCAAATCATCAAATCATCGTATCATGGAATACCTATCACGCCCCCGCCCCCCCCCCACCTAACATGCACGCACGCACGCACGCACGCACGCACGCACACGCCGACTGATCAAGAGTGGTACATGATACGCACCTACACACCTAGAATGCATCCATCAATCATCACACCTTTATGATCGTCCATATATCATACGTGCACAATCACACCTGTACAGTGTACCTGTGATGGCCACCTGCTGAGCATGTGAACATCACACCTGCACGACGACGTAGCTGTGGTGTCGTCAGTCAACATACCTAGTAACTCCTCTACGATTACGTGTGTATATATAACAATACATAGTACGGTATATATATATATATATATATATATATATATATATATATATATATATATATCAGGAGTTAATAAAGACAAATTTATTGTCTTTATTAACAAATTTGTTTAACAACAAATTTGTTAACAACAAATTTGTTTAACATTTAACAACAATGAACAATTTAATTTGTCTATATTAACTCCTGATATATTATATATATATATAAAATATAATATAGTTATGTATAGATGTAGATGTAGATGTGATCGAGTATATAGAGATATATATGTGTGTGTCCGTTATTAAACAGCACCTGCGTCGGCTGCTGGCTGTCGCCCGCTCCACTCTCCCCGCATCGTGCCTAATTAATGAGCTTAAGAGCAGCAGTGCTACATATATATATATATATATATATATACATATATATATATATATATATATATATATATATATATGTATTCATATTCATTCTAGACTGATAATACATTTCGGGGATCTCTCGAATTAAAAAGAAATTAATGCTACAAAATAATTTAATTTCACCGGAGTTAACACTTCAATCTACGTCGTACTATAGACACGAGACCAATTCACACCGAGAGGGGACAACTGAGACAGTGAGAGGGTTACGAGAGGGCTAGAGAAGAAAGCAAGCAACGGAGAGGGTAGGGGAAAGAGAGACAGAGAGAGAGAGAGGGGGAGAGAGAGAGAGAGAGAGAGAGAGAGAGAGAGAGAGAGAGAGAGAGAGAGAG
>NW_014580127.1:0-2703 GCF_000485595.1 Priapulus caudatus | reverse complement strand
CACAGCCACACAATCCAATCACACACCTCTGTTTGATATTTTTATAGGTGGGGACCCATAACAGCACCAAATCGCCGATCTCAGGAACTAGGGCATTCTGCTAGGCTAGAACGGTTTCCTACGATAGAGTTTGGCACAAAAACGAAAATAACACGCTGTTTAGCGCACTGCGCTACGTCCTTCTGTTGAATTTTCGCATCTCCGTAATCAGAATTAGCCCCGCCTTCTTCGTTGATGGGCGTGAATAGGGCGTCACCGACGTGACCAGTCCCTGTACCTACCGCCTTTCCCCCGGCCTGTTTACTTTTCTTAAATAATGAAATGCCCGGCCGATGCATTTCGCATCGAAGTCGACGAAGAGGAAAATCTTCTGCATTTTCACTCGCTGTCGGAAGTGAACGAGTGCGTCATTCATTGAACAATTGAACAAAACACACTGCACGACAAAGGTTGAAATGTTCGGAGCTATGGTTCCGTTCGGAGCCAATGTTTACATGCCACAGCGCCATCTCTTGCATGTTTTATAAGTAAATATGGGGATTTTCAATAAAATAATGCGTTTTTAATGTATTTACCACGATTTACGTATAGAAACTATATGTTATTACCTCCGCCCAACGAAGTTGGAGGAGGTTATGTATTCGCTCTCGTGTGGGTGTTTGTGTGTTCGTGTGTTCGCGCGATTGATATTAGCGCGTCAGCCAGCCAGCCAGTGATACCCAGCAAGCCAGCGAGCCAGCGAGCGTGTACATGTGAGTCGTATGGCGTATGGCGTATGTCGCTGGCGGAGGTATGCACTCTTCGTGAGTGCACTCTGTCAAATTTTTACTGATTTCTCCGTATCTTTCCTTGGAGTTTTCATCGTCTTTCAATGCCTTTCGGTAGATTTTTCTGCGTTTTCTGCCTTATTATTATTATGCGCAGGCACTCATTTTGGAAATCCTCCACATTTTTACTTCTTCCTTTAATAGTTAAGTTAGTCCATGTTTCACTGTTATTTAGGAAGGAAGGTCAAACTGTGCATTCGTATAATTTCACTCTTGCTTCTATAGTATGATTTCCATAATTTTGCTCTTCTGCCCATGATAATAAATTATTTCCCTCATCATGAACCTACATTTTTCAGTTCGGACTCATTATGTCGTTATAACCTCCTATATCATTAATTAAATCCCCTAGATATGAATATTTGGTGCATTTTTTGATTACTTGGTTGCCTATTAATATCTCCTTCTCTATCCTTTCTTTGTTGGTGAATTTTATAACCATTGTATTTGTTTTGTTCATATTAAATTATAATCTTTTTGATTCAGCTAATCTGGAGCATGACTGAGCGATTTTTCTTACTGTGTTAGCTCGTTTTATCATCTCCAATGTCTAGAATATCGTCCATATTATAATCATTGTCATTTCTAAAACTACAGACAATTCGCTGACTGCGCTGTGGAGAGTGCGCCGGGGCTCGAGATTTGGAGCCACGTCTCCACTGAGGAACAGCGGGCGTTCAACTTGTACATCCGCCGGCGGTAGCGGGCGCATATCCCGGCGGAACTGCGGTGTTTCGTCTGCATCCAGCGCGCAGCGCTCAGGGATGCCACAGCAAAGCTGTGCCTGACGGGGCATCGTGTGTGAGTCATGGTGCTCTCTTGGTTGCCGATAGCTTGGGGCTATATGCTAGACCATGGGGTGTGACTTAGCTTGGGTAGAAGTCCAGGTAGTTTAGCCTTTTCCGCCGAAAGGCACTGAGGTGGTCCACAGCCAGGAGTTTTTTTTTGCGCACCCTCAGTGTTTTTTTACGTCCGTCCATTGAACAGACATATAATGCATGCACATACTATATTATGCCATCAATTATAAGTGGCATATATAATTCAAGAGTGATGAGTCCATTATAAATAGAAAATCCTCATTTTCTATTTATGGTTTGGTCGTATATATTTATATTATCTAGCAGGTCGTGCGGGAGGTGAGGCGGCGCATCCTTAAAACAATTCTATGTTTGCTGTCCCCGACGCCCACTTTGGATTTTTTAGTGGGTAGGTAGGTAGGTCATTTTTTGTGTGTGAGGCATAATAGTTCTTTATAGTCTGGTCCTCATGTTTGCCACAGCCTTGCTTTGTGTTTGGCAGTCTTAAAACTATGAAAATGTTAAAAAAAATAGGGAGTAAATACATTAAAAATGGAACCAAGAATTGGTACATAAAAAACTTTTGGGTAGGGTGGTTATTTGTCGTGGGTCGGTCGGGGAGCAGCAAAGGCGCCAGTGAATAAAATACATGGTGGGCTCGGGGCGGATTTGCCGAAAAAAAAGCCGCCGGAAATCGGCCAAAAGAGCCGCCGAAATGCAACAAGAGGCCGCCGAAATTTGCATAGAGTTCATCAGAACAAACTTTATAGTCTATTTTCATGCACCGCTGAGGCCTTTGAAAGTAGCCCCCGAACACTAAATCTTAATTTTTTGTCGCCTGCTCGCCCAACTATATACTTTATAAGGCTAGCTGTAGTGAGATTTGTGTCCGTGCCGCCTAACCACGATGCCCACGCCGCGCGGGCTTGGGAGAGGAGGGCGGTGAGCACCTATATATCTCGTCATATAGCTGATTAGGCGGCTTAGGTTTATCGCGGTTACCGCTCGGATAGTGCGAGCGGTTCTGCCCGGCTGTGTACACAACAGACAGCACACCCCACGCCGCACGCAGCACG
>NW_014580126.1:20072-20495 GCF_000485595.1 Priapulus caudatus | reverse complement strand
GAGAAAAAAGAACAAAAAAGAGTGAAAGAGGAAGAGTGAGAGCGCGCGCACGACAGTGAAAAAATCAAGGAAGAGAAAGAAAGAGAGAACGATAGAGAATTTAAGATGGATTGATGATCTATAGAGTCTCTATGGCGGGTATAAGCTCCATCTTCCCACAGCTCACTGTGTGGGGGTGCTCGGAAGGCTAGCACACCCCTCCCTCCTCTTTTGCGACATTCCATAATTTCGAATTCTATCCGAATTCGCGGCAGACATTGTTACATAGAGCACGCGCGCGCATTCGATGAAACATTCATGACACCACCGTACACCATGCTGCTGCACATATACACCACCGTACACCATGCTGCTGCACATACACACCACCGTACATCATGCTGCTGCACATATACACCACCGTACACCATGCTGCACATACAC
>NW_014580126.1:16637-17800 GCF_000485595.1 Priapulus caudatus | reverse complement strand
GGAGAGAGAGAGAGAGAGAGCGAGCGCGCGCGAGAGAGAGCGAGAGAAAGAGAGAGCCATGAAGCCATGAATGGCACTGCCATGAAACACGCCAAGACTAATACCACGGCTTGCCTGGCTTCCATTTATGAATGGTATCATTGGTATGTATTGCCGTAACGTACGCACGCACGCGTGACATCGCCCCCCTCCCTCCTCCCAACCCCCCGAGCTACAAACCACCTACCAGCACAGACGATAACGCGGAAACCGTATCAAAGAGATGATGATTAAGATGACTGTGACTGTGAGCGAACGCTACGCGAAGCGAATTCTAAACGGCCGACAAATTGCGTGAGCAAGGGACTCTACGCATTACATCGGCAATGCTATAGCGGCGCGATGCTTATTCTATATAAATAAACCCGGGGATTAGATCATTATTGTGCGGGCACGATTATGCTGCCAGGCATAATGTGGTTTAGGGATACTCAGAGGCGATTGACGGTACGTAACGAGAGTACAATGGCTCCAGTAATGCTGGGATCGAAATGCCGGCGGCAACCATGACAATTGTGAGATAAAGATAGAGATATGGGGATGCTGATGCTGATGATGATGATGCTGTTGTTGTTGCTGATGATGACGATGATGCTGTTGTTGTTACTGCTGCTGCTGCTGATAATGGTGTTGATGACGATGATGATCATGATCATGATCATGATGATTATGACGCCGATGCTGGTGTTGATGCTGATGCTATTGCTGGTGTTGATGCTGATGATGATGATGATGCTGTTGTTGATACTGCTGCTGATGCTAATGCTGGTGTTGATGCTGATGCTTGCGTTGACGCTGACGCCGGTGTTTATACTGTACATATAGTCGTGATCAGGACAACATTAGGTTACATGATATGCACAGCTCAGAGGTTAGCCCAACAACGGGAGCAAACAGACAAACCGGCGGATTAGTATAAATAAAGGGCTTATAATGGTATAAATACAAGCAACTGAGCAAACTGCAGAAGATGGAGATATAGACACAGGAGCTCGCCACTCCGCTCGGCTGATAGATGGGTAATAAATGTGCGCGCACGCACGCACGCACGCACGCGCACGCACGCACGCACACACACATACACACACACACACACACACACACACACACACACACACACACGC
>NW_014580126.1:14936-15998 GCF_000485595.1 Priapulus caudatus | reverse complement strand
TGTGTGTGTGTGTGTGTGTGTGTGTGTGTGTGTGTGTGTGTGCGTGTGTGCGTGCGTGCGAGCATGTGTGCGTGCGTATGAGTGTGTAACGGTGTCAGACTTTGCTCGACCGAGATCTTTCTAATCAATCAAGCGAAATGAATCGCTCGCCTACAATCGTGTATTTCCCCTGTGTAAACGGACCCCCGTGTTTACACACAGCGACCGTACACACTCACTATCGTCTGTATCGCGTCGCCCAGGCAGCGATCTCCCTGGAGGCGTAACGCTGAGACACCGACCTCGGCACACGTATAGAATAACTCTGTGTGTACACACACACACGCACGCACGCACGTACACGCGCATGCATGCAAGCACCGGGGTGAATGACAAATGGACGGACCGCAAACGATCAATGACTAAAATCACAACACGAACGGAGTGTCCACCAGGGGGCGGGCCTTCCTCGGTGACAATGTCAGCTACTAAGCCACAGCCATGCCATAGCGCCCATCGAGTAATCGAGGTGGGAGCGAGTACCAGTCTACCACAGCCATAGCTAGGTGAATGTTCCAGCAATAGAGGGGCACTTAGAAAACAGCAGCATGGTCCATGCTGCTGTTTTCTAAGTGCCCCTCTGGAGGATAATCCATCCATTGGATCCATTTAATCCATCCATTATCCTCCATTGGAGGATAAACCCCAGCATCCCATATACAGCATCCTAACAGGGGTTGATAATGACAAATTGTCATTATTCATTTGTCATAATGTCAATTCATTCATGTCATATTCGTTATGTCATATGTCATAATGCCATATTCATTTGTCATTATTCGCCCCCTGATTCTACTACTAAACTAGACACACGGTTCTCCAGCATGGAAGCTTCAGTAACCAACATTGCGAAGATTCAATCCTAGATCTAGAGCACCTCTGCTAGACTAGACGAAGTTTCACCAGCAGGGAGAACTTTCACATACAGCTGCAGAGTCGTAGGCGATAAAGCCCTGGGGGGTGTGTTCACCACCGTACACCATGCTGCTGCACATATACACCACCGTACACCATGCTGCTGCA
>NW_014580126.1:12076-13553 GCF_000485595.1 Priapulus caudatus | reverse complement strand
CTCTCTCTCTCTCTCTCTTCTCTCTCTCTCTCTCTCTCTCTCTCTCTCTCTCTCTCTCTTCTCTCTCTCTCTCTCTCTCTCTCTCTCTCTCTCTCTCTCTCTCTCTTTCTCTCTCTCTCTCTCTCTCTCTCTCTCTCTCTCTCGTACTTTGTCCGTTTTCCTCTCACGCTCTATATCTCCCCAACTTCCTCGCACATTTTCCATCTCGCTTCCCTTCCACCTTCTCTCCCGCCGGGCTTAGTGAATGTGGTGGCATCGCGACAGGCCCAGGGGCTTGTTATTGGAGGATGCCGCGTGTAAGCGCACGAGTGAGCTAGCTTCACGCTTCACGCTCATCGCTTCAGCTCTACGATCACGCTAGACTGGCCACCGACGTGCGCGTGGCTGACTGGCTGTGCCCGCGAGCTACAAACAACGACTTACGGACCCAGTCTACGCTGTTCACTCAGTGCAAAGCCTGACTCGCTGCATCCGCTGCTGCAGCTGATGGTGATAACGATGACGATGACGATGACGATGACGATGACGATGACGATGACGATGAAAATGACGACGATGACAACGACGGTGGCTACGGCGATGACGACGACGGTGACGATTGTGATGGTTATGATGACGATGGCGATGACGACGACGACAACGACGACGACGACAACGGCGACGGTGGCTACAATGATGACGATGATAGTGACGATTATGATGACGATGACGACGATGCTGATGCATCTCAACAAGTTGTTGGGACGTGTGGGAGGAGAGCGCAGAGGCGTTGATTAGGAGGAAACCTCCCCGTGGCCTCCAGCTCCTGCTCCCGGCAGAGAACGGTCAGACAAAGGAACCTTGCTAATTGGAACACCACACCTGCGAGGGAAACCCCCCCCCCACCGAGGATGGTGCAGCAGGACGTTAATATAGGAGCGTTTTGCAAGAGATACGAAGCCATGGTCGTGACTACTCGGCTTCACCGCATGCCTTAGATTTTATCGGTGAACGCACCAAATACAGCAATCTACCTAATGCAGCACATTACAGAATGATTAGCCCATATGCCAACACTTAACTCATATTCTAAGACTAAACTCATATCGTAATACTTCGCTCGACATATCGTAATACTTCATAGCATAATACCTAGCTCAAAACATAATATTTACACAGCTTATATAACCCATTACGTCTTGGTATTCTAATACCTAGTTCATAACCTAATAATTAACCCATAACATAACACCGACAGTAAATAAGCTATGAAGTTTATCAGCTCATAAGAATACCAAAAAATAGATAAGACTATAGAGTTTTAAGTCACTTATTTTTTATAATACTAATCCCATAACCTAGTCCGTATTTCATGGTGTTAAGCGCGAGAGGCGAGTCAAACGGAAACCATTGAACTGTAGGCGTGTAAATTTCTTAACGGCGTGCAGCGTCAGGCAGTCTTGGTTTGAGTTGACTATGTAGATTGTGCTATGTATCT
>NW_014580126.1:4236-5553 GCF_000485595.1 Priapulus caudatus | reverse complement strand
GGTTACCTAAGTAATTAATTTGAGAGGTTTTATAGTCGCCGGGATGACCATATGGTTGCACGCGCACATGCACACACTCATGCATGCAGGCACGCAAACACACGCCCACACACACGCACAAGTACGCACGCACACACGCACAAGCACACACACGCACTGACGCGCATTGATGCGTACATTCATACAAACCACACACATCTCCAGTATTCTCTATAGTCTATACCTAATGTGAGGCGCAACTAAGGTTCCCCAACTTCAGATGGGACATGAGATGTGTATGCGGCCGCGTCGCATGCACATACACACACACGCACGCACGCACGCACACGAACAGAGAGAGAGCGCGCGCGCGCGAGGCACACACACGCGCGCACGCACGCACACGAACAGAGAGAGAGAAAGAGAGAGAGAGAGAGCGCGCGAGGCACACACACGCGCGAACGCACGCACACGAACAGAGAGAGAGAAAGAGAGAGAGAGAGAGCGCGCGAGGCACACACACGCGCCCGCGCGCACGCACACAGCCACAAACGTACGTTGCTTTAGCAATGGTAATTATAAATTCAATACCAGACTGTGACTCATGAAGTATTTATATAGCTCGGGGCTAATCCCCATATTTCCCACAGTTTATGCCGCGACACAGCCGTACAGAGCGCCGGCTGTCGGCTGCTGTATGCACATTGGCGCGCATATTCTATTTCTTACACAATCACAAATAGCGACAGCTGAGAACTAAATGTAAATACATAGACACACGCACGCACGTACGCACGCACACACACGCGCACGCACACACACGCGCACACACACGCCCGCGCGCACACACGCACACACACAAACACATCCTGTGTACATTCATTCATACGGCTTTTTTCTGCTTGGCCGAGGTCAAAGTAATTCAATGTAATTCAATCTCGAATATTTTAAACTTCAATACACAATCGCACTCTTCTCTAAATAACACGCTTCCCTGCTTCTCGTGCTGCGAGATATATTCCCACACACCCGGCAGTAGACTAGTCCAAAGTCCCTTAGCGCCATCCATGCGCTACCAGGGTGTATATCTTGAACAAAACCTTATAGGACCACGTTGTGCAATACACCAACTTAAATCTCGCTACGCACAGAGTGAGAGTAGACAGCGTTGTACCGCGCCTGCACGCGCACACGCGTACAAACGCACACACACACACGCACACACGCACGTACAAACGCACACGCACGCAAACACCTGCACACGCGCACACGCACGCGCACACGCGTACGCACGCACACACACACACACGCACACACGCACGTACAAACGCACACACA
>NW_014580126.1:0-2684 GCF_000485595.1 Priapulus caudatus | reverse complement strand
TATATATATATATATGCGTATGTATTATTAGATATCTGTACGCATTGAAATAGCTATATCTATTTCTGTCTATAAGCCACTTCGTAGTTACGCGCTGGAGCCCTATGACATCATCGGGTCATAGGTCATTTGTACATAGCTGAAAAGTTGGATCGCGCGTTCGCTCGTACGCGCTTGCCGTATACTACATAATATGCATGCATGTTATACAGAAGCTATGTAAAATCGTGCGTGCGTTTGTTTTCTGTACTGAACCGATCGACTATCTGCCTGTGCTTTTTGTTTTTTGGATTTTTACGTGTGTATGATATTCATTGGGGGATATTTTAGGTAGATATGCAGTGTCGGTTCTTCTCGGCCAGTCAGCTAACTGCAGCTAGTCAGTTCAGTCAGTCTCGGTCATATTATTTATTTATGGATGTCTTTTTGCTCCCTGGATTTCTTAATTCTAATACAACAGAAATGCACACTCAGACATACATGTAATTAACTTGCAAAGCATATATATTGATTCAAAAAATCAATGAATATGGAAATGAATATAATTATATGCAATGAAAATGGGGAAATTGTGTACGTGTATACTTGTATGAAACCTGCGAATGTGATAATTTAGAATGTAGCAAGTTTAAAAAATAGCAATAAAATAAATAAATGAAATAAATGAATAAAATAAATGAATAATGAAATAAATGAATAAATTAAATAAATGCAGCAGGGAATAAACATGTATCATAATTTCTTATATTTCGTATTATTAATATCTATGAAAACCTTCAATGTAAGTACCATTTGATATTAATAATAAAAATATATGCGTGACTCCTGTTTCATGTGTCAATGGTATTTTAGCTGGCATAGTATGGACATATATTGTAATCAAAATACTAATAACTAAAATAATATGCATTCAAACAATGTTATGTTTATTAATATGTGCTATTTAATTATTGAATGTTCGTTGCTTTATTAAGTATATAATTGAGAATGAGATGTAACTGCATGTGTATGAAGGATGCAATGAGAAAATGGTGATGGAGACGTCAGATGTTCATGATGACAATTACAGAAACTTTGGTGAGAATGAAAAATATTAAGAAAATCTTTCAATAAATGATGGACTTAAAATAGTTTTAGAATGTCTTAATTCTCATCTGTAGAAATAGCTACTAGGTAAACTCGAAAGTTGTTCACGCATGCATCTTTACGTTGTTGGCATAATTAGTACTGAAATCATTCCATGGGTTCTTTATAAACATGTATCCCTATACATAAAAGACAGGATATCAATTATAACCAAGCATTTCACGCTCAAACGCACACACGTGCGTGCAGGCGCGCGCACAGACACGTGGAAATGCATGCAACTATCCGACGTTATTTACATTGCCATTTATACACTCTATCCGGCCCATCGTCATAACGCACCGCTCACATCCTATTTAATATTTATACAGCTGCAATACGCCGCATTCGGGTTGTTGTTTCCTCGCTCTCCGCCTGCTAAACACCGCAGTAAAAAGCCAGAAAATTACAGAAAGTTCACGGCATGAAATCGTAAGCGCGTTCGCGGGCTGCAAAACCCGTCCCGTGGTTGAACACAGGATTATAGAACAGATGTAGGCCTAGATAAGGCATAAGGTCGACGATCGGACAACAACGACGACGACGACGACGACGACGACGACGACGAAGACGACGACGACGACGACGACGACGACGACGACGACGACGACGACGACGACGACGACGATGACAACGACGACAACGATGACAACAACGACGACGACAACGATGACGACTACAGCGACGGGAGCCGGCGACAACGTCGTGACACGCCCAAGCGAAATGTCGCCACATACGTACATGTACGCTTCGGATCTCACTTTCACAACACGCACGTCGTTGCCTCGGTTACCACCCCCCTCTAGCCATGTGATCGGCGATCCAACCCGACTGTCGGCACTAGCTAGCACTTTTATCTTACCATTCGCTGCTAGGATGCCGCGGTGTCACAAACGAGTCCGACATGCGTTCATTTACGGTGCCTTTTTTTCTCTCGTTCGATCGCTGCCGGTCCCCCGTGCGAACTCGCGCTCTGAGCTACGGTGAGTGCTGGGTACTCCGACGAGATATACTATTACTACGAAGAACAAAGAGATGCGCGCACTGTGTGGTTACTAGCGATGCGTTGATATCACAATCTGACACGGATGTCTGTCTGCAATGTCTTCGGTTCCGATTGACGACAACTGGTAACTAGGTTGCACGTTGCTTGGGCAACAGGACAACGGCGTTCCGACTCGTACAACTAGTACATGTAATGAGAAGGCGACGTGCAGCCGCTATGTGGATGTCCGACAGTGATTCGGGAATCGAGAAACGCTACTTAGCGCCGTCAAGACGATACACGAAATAATCTCGCAGCGCCATCTTCTGGCGATTTCAGTGAAATTTAACAACGGACTGCGTACGCTGCAGCGTTTTAATGATAATGTACACGCCGTTACGCACGCTCGCTTTCAGCTAAATCTCATAAAGCTTTAAGTGCATGCGGGAAATATAAACCAAGACCACGGGGAATCGAAATAAAAGAAATAAAAATTGTAAGGGGAAGGACTAAGAGAGAAAAGTATCATGTATGAAGTTACTGTAATTTATATATCTGCTACATCATTTATACA
>NW_014580125.1:13902-20496 GCF_000485595.1 Priapulus caudatus | reverse complement strand
GCTATCTCAGATATTTCGCAAGTCAGAAATTTCGCGCTACACCGGCAGCATCCTATCACTTCTACTGTACTACTATATACGCGGGCGGGTAATCTGCGAACGGATATGCAGCTGCTGGCTACTACTTCTTCGCCATATACTCGACTATTATGTAACGCGATAGCAACCTGCCACCCGAACCATATATCCCACGGCTAATAATTTGAGGATGCGCCGATTGCAGCAGAGGTCTCTGTTTTGTTGGTGATGAGAGATGAGATGGGGTAACGGAGCCCGTCGTGGCTGTTATTATTAATGCCCATTTCACTGCGGTATAGGGAGCAATATAGGCTAACGTTGGTCGTGTGACCACGCGTGAATTAGTATCGAGCGTTTANGACAAATTGCCGCTTGTCGAATACGATCACCTCCTAGGCGGAGATATCGCGGGCTCCTAAACCTACCCTCCACATACAATACGCCACTCGAAATCCCTTCTGCCACCATCCTTACACGGCGCGCTAGGCGTGCTTCGTGAAAGTTGCGGTTTTTCCGCACATAAATTATGAATGGACGGTGCTTCGCGTTATTCATTAGAGTACATTCGGGATCGGCCCGTATGCCCTTATCTGTCCACTTATCTTTCCTTAGCCGGCTAACGCCCGTCATGATGAGCCCGGCACCATCAAGTTTTTACAACGCAGCCCTCAGTTACTAAGCTGTAGCCTAACCAGTTACAAATCCTGGCATATGACAGCAATTATCAGCCGCTCCAAGTCGGTGTGACGGAAACGATAGCCAAAGAAGTGCTTGACACCCGCGAGCTGTAGACAGATATCGGGTCGGCAGACGTGGATCGACCCTGGTGCGCCGTTGGGACGCATGTGGGAAGGGGAGGCATTTAGCAGCGTTATCTCACGCTAGGAGTATCGCCACTCCATACTTGGACAAGCGGCTTGGTATTGTTTTAGAGCCAAAGAATTGCTGCTTAATGGCAATACCATGAAATTATTCTAGACCTCCGCAGGGCCAACAGAATAGATAATATGTAGTCGCTGAAGAATAGCACTATTTTCCGGCGTTTTTCGTTGTACACCTAGGTATTATCCGACTCTTGATATGTTACTATTATATGTATATAATATAGTATACGCTATACCTTAATTTTTAACTATATAATATATATATTATATTATATATGGATATACTGTACGCCGAGACTTGCCCGTCGCAAGTCGTTCTTTCATTAGTAATTATATATATATAAACTAATTAAAAAATAAATACATAAATATTATTATGTATATATTATATAAAAGGCTTACCCGTCGCGGCGTGCAAAGCGCTTCATTCTGCCCACGACGATTACTTACATGCAGCATTGTGCTGCAGCACGTTGAAGCCGCTATAAGTGTTAACGAGTTCTGCAGAGCTAAGAAATGCCAGCCAACAGAGGTGTGTGTTATTAACATTTTTTTTCATTAATTAGTTGGGATTGTCAAAGCCACGACCGTTTCGGTATGAGGTGTCATGAAGCTATTACTCAGCTATGTTATCACAGCGTCTACGCGGTGTTGAGCCCTATAATCATAGTGTCTATACCGTATGTAGTCTGTTCGTATTGCCGTTATCTCCGGCTGTATTGGTATGTAGATGTATGTACGTACGCAACGCACGCACCGCACGCACGCACCCGCAGCCGCACGTCAATGTGATGTATTGTAATGTATGTTTATGTATGTATTGTATGTACCTATGCTATACACGATGAGACGACGTTGAACGACCACTAGCAGTGATGGCGGCAAGAAAAGCGCCGGCGAGCAGTCAACGCTGAAGCGACACACGTTTCACTTTTTCTGTGATGTTCGCTTGACAACCTAAGTATGCCCTCATCTACTATGAACCCGTGTGTCAAAGGCAATTCGATCAGCCGGTCAACGAGTAGGAGATATAACAAGTGCCGCAGGAGCCGACTTGGGCTCATCTGAGGTCTGCTTGGCTACGGTTTAACACGTAACATTTCAGTCTGTGACGTAGTGACCACCTTTGTTAGGCGAGATATGCAGACCAGATATGGCAGTTGCGATCTTTCGCAACATTTTTTTTATTGCGAGGAGAGGCGTGAGAGGAGAAGAGAGGGAGAGGTGGGCGAGAGGAGAAAAAAGATAGAGAGAGAGGAGAGAGAGAGAGAGGATGAGAGGAGAGACGAGAGCAGACCCTCGCGAGAGGAGAGATGAGAGGGAGAGCAGCTCAGGAGACTAAATTGTTTCCAAACAATAAACCACAGCGGGACGTACTGCTATTGAGTTACAGTCATCGTGATTGAAATGATACATTCTGATTTCTGAGCCGACGCGGCGTCCAAACTCTTTCGAGCGAAGATGACGAGCGCAGAGGTAAGACAGACGCACGCTAGTAACGTACCAGCATTTCTTTCAATGTCGGGGAGAGGAGTCCCAACGATTTCGATCGACAGTCACTCATCGAGCTCTTGCAGCGTCACAGGCCAGCATGCTTCACCAGTATCCCGACATTGCATCACTACTGTGTACGTCCGATGGAGAAGAGCCGGATGCCAGAGGACAGTACGAAAAAACTGCGCAATTTTTGGTAGTTGACCACCTTTCATTGGTTAGGTATGACGATTCAATTTCTGCAATTACTGTATCTCAAGACGTTGATTAACTTGAAGTTAAGAAAGTAAATTCTTTCTGCATTCTTGGAACGCCGCATATACATCTTGTCACTTCTGCGGGACATTTTCTTCTCACTCTGTCCGATAGATGGCGTGCACTCACTGCCATCGGTATTTACGTAGACTTTCGTACCGCGTCCACCTCTGCGCGCTTAGTTACTCGCGATTGGGGGAGTCAATCGACGAGGTGGGAAGCGCAGTTACGTATACGTTTTAGCCATGCTGTGATACTATCAGCATGCTATTCAGGCCACCCACCTGGAAGGCATACTATTTATAGTTGGAACCTTACATCAATAAGACGGTTTGCGTAAGTGCTATGCTGCATTGCTATCCCAACCGTACAGAATGGCTCACCTAGTATAAAGAATAGAGATTCTATATGATTTAAGGCGCGTTAAACGGTTGTTAGTAAGTTTCTGCATTGGAATTTTCACTTGTGATTTAAGTCTTCGTACGCACGTCACCAAGTACCTCAACACAGTTAAGTCCTAGTTAACAGTAAACAAATCCATGGTTCTACCCTACTCTCTAAGGGTAAAAGGTTAGTCAGACACATTTGACTCTTCGAAAGTCGAGTGCGAAAGCACATTTCATGGTTCCCTTTACAATAAAGTCTAAAACATGGTAGGTCACAGCTAGCAGAACAAAGTTTTTTCACTTATCGCTCCATCAGGACCATGGTCCTTCAGAAAAATGTCTAAACATCTTGCCCCTGTGCCCCATGATTTTGAACCTGTGACCTTCCAATTTTGACAGTGATGCTTTTCCTACCTAATGCTGCCTAATACGCACGACTATCACGAGCCTTAGGTAAGCCGTTTTAGATTTGGTGCCGCAATTCTGCATTTTCCTCCCTTATAACTTAAGTTTTAAGGAGGGAATTGTTCCCCTTTCTTCTTATCACTGCTTGACCTATTGACAGCACCTTCACCTTCGATCATCCACAACTCGTTTTTCGCGATACGCACACCCAACGTCCGACTTATCAATGCCGGTACGTCGAAGCCGTTTAGAATTGTGCCAACTAGTGTTTGACCTGGACTTACGGACAGCACGGACTCCGAGCATACCGGACGGCTACACGCCCCGCACTATGCGAGTTCTAGCAAGCTGCATTGACGTATGCATGAATGAGCTTAAAACTAGATAAAGATCTTCATAATGGGCAAAACTACCAAAACATAATCGTGAATGTTAATGTGAAGCACTTAACTTCTGAAGATATAAGCTGGCAGACAAAAAAACAAACGACCTGAAATGATTATTATCGCACGCGAAAAACGCTAGAAGCGCTTCCACGACGCAGAAGAACACTAGTGAAATAATCAGGATACATAATGGGAGGAGTTCCTGTGACAACAGATAAACAAGGGGAACATTCGGTCACATTTACTAGCCTTTATAATACATACGATTTTCTACGCCGTAACTCATTCCAACTTTGAGCTCAATCGGACCACAGTAGCATTCGACCATAGATCGTAGCCAAATGTTCCTCGTAGCACCGCATCCGAAGATACAGCCTAACCTACGACACGTGTCTCATATTCTTGCAGGCCGACCATAATCCAACCGCATAGCGCGCCGTATAACTTCAAACAAAGGCAGCTACTAACTACGATGTCGCACGAGCTTTCGCTTCACGGCGAGGCGCTGCTGGCTCGCACAGGAGAGATTTCGAATCCGACAGCTGTTGCTGATAAGCGATTGAGCGTGCGTGCGTGGGTATGGGGCATTGCAGCTGTGCGATTGCCGGCGATGCCGGTATGACATAAGCATTTACTTGTAGCAGGAGTGTATCAAAGCGAGTAAAGCGACTACAAACGGCAAATTCACATTAGTAGCCTTAGTATACCTATGATTTGATTGTGTTCTACCTCGCATAAACTTGGCTCAATTTGCCTTATTCATTACAACTTTTCGTGTGTAACCTCGTTGCGTCTCATAACAAATGACAAATCGCGGAGATATCGGTTAAAAAGCTACGAATGTGAGTCTTTACCTCAAATTTAAAGTGCATTGTTATTGATTCGTCGTGACCACAACAAGTAGCGTGGCAATGCTTTAGGAACGCCCTCTATTGCTTAGCAATGAAATAGCAAGATAACTGTTAGCGGCGTTTGCTAGAGGATTCGGCAACAGTTAACACGATCGTCCATCCCGCCCGCGCCACACTACCACATTCGGCGTTGTTATTGTACTATTTCACATTAGAAATAAAATTTTACACATGAGCTCTGTTTTAGTACTGTTCTTTATCATTATTCTTCCACGTATTGTGTCTTAATCATACTTTGTTCAATAAGCAGTGTGAATTACTCTCTTTCGACGCGGTTGGTCTTGTTTTAGAGAGCAAAGAATTCTGCTTAATGCAATACCATGAAATTATTCTAGACTCGCAGGCAAAGTAGAATAATGTAGTCGTGAAATAGCACTATTTTCCCGTTTTTCCGTTGTACACTCTAGGTATTATCCGCTCTTGATATATATATATATGGCGGTATTTCTGCTCGGATTAGATAACAGGTGGACGGTAGCGACGATCAAAGTCGTGAAAGTGTGAGAATAATCGAGATATTCGATTCTCATGGTAATTAATCTTCTCTTTACTGTCATATTCCAAAGTCCATTCCTAAACTCCCTCCCCACTCCAACTCCCTTGGTTGATTTCCTAGATTCATATCTAATATAAGGGAACGTCTTGATAGAAGGATTATTTGTCGGCGTAATAACCCTTTCATCTAACTCGGACCCACGTCATCGTGAATTAACTGAGCGCAACATTTGTGCGAAGTATAATGCTTAAATTGTCATATTTAAAATTTTATCGTCTATTTAAAATTCATATGTGCGGGCACGTGTGTGCGTGCGTGCGTTCGTGCGTGGCTGCGTAAGCACTGCTATAGTAGTGCTCCCGCGGTCTCATCAGTATGCAAAATTAACGACTCGATTTCATTTGTTCAAAATTACTCAATTTACAGCCGTCCGACCACGTGATGTTGCCACTAGAGACAGCTTCTCTGTTCAACATGTATGTGTACATGTATGTATGTATATATGTATGTGTACATGTATGTATATATATGTATGTGTACATGTATGTATGTATATGTATGTGTACATGTATGTATATATATGTATGTGTACATGTATGTATGTATATGTATGTGTACATGTATGTGAACATGTATGTATACAACTATACATGTATGTGTACATGTATGTGTACATATATGTGTACATGTGAACATGTGAACATGTATACATGTATGTGTGTGCGTGCGTGCGTGCGTGCGTGTGTGTGTATAGTCTTGCTGTAGCTGTGCGACTCCGCATCGTCGCATCGGGTTCAATCCCGGCTGCATGGACGGCGGTGTGTTGGTGGGCCATGCAGAGTAAATGCGCGCGTGTTGTGCAGTGCGATACATGGGCGTTCTTCGCCGAACGTACCGACGATGATGTGAAATCTCCATTGCGGGATACCTGCTGGAGTGTAGCAGGGATGCTGCGAGATTCATGAAGGTAACGGAGCTGGTTCCACCACACCTTATTAATTACTGTTAGTTTGGCATAAGGCCATGCGGGTCGCATTGGTGACAATTCAGGGGAATAGATGAGCCATTAGGTTCACACGCGATGCAGGCTGAAGGTAATATCAGAAGCAATAACGTAGCTAACGACGGCAACGGGTGGGCCGCTCTCTCTCTCTCTCTCCTCCTCTGCCGCTCTCTCTCTCTCTCTCAAACACGTGTCTCGTCTCTGTGCTCCGTCACTCTCTCTCTCTCGTCTCCTGTCTCTCTCTCTCTCGTCTCTTGGTTCTCTCTCTCTCTGCGCAATGCTCTCTTTCTCTCTCTCTGTCTCGCTTGGCTCTCATCGTCTCTGTCTGCTCTCTTCCCTTCTCCCCTCTCCTCGTC
>NW_014580125.1:0-13877 GCF_000485595.1 Priapulus caudatus | reverse complement strand
TTTTGCGCTGTTTCATGTCTCGCACTTTCTCGCGCGTACAGCGAGACGTCAGACAAGGGCAGTAATGCAAAAATCGCACCGGAGATATTTTATGGTCAGATGGTAAACACAGAGCCTCAGAGAGTGCATAGTAGGTAACACCAACAGGAGTGTAGTTTGTAACCTCTATTAATCTTAGTTTCAAGTTACTAGGGACTTTAACGAAACGGAAGAGAGAAGTGGATCAAATCGATATATGCACAGTTGTGATTGCGTTATAATGTTAAGACTAATTTTGTTTCTGCAAACGGGCTTCTGCGCACCAAGTCCTATGCGCGCGTTAGTAAATCACTTACAAGTCTTACTAATAGCGAACACTCACTCGTTGACGGTGTCACGCACGAGTGACGGCGACGCAATGACAGGCTGACAAGGCGCACACAATGTCAAGTGATACTTGTGAAACCAGCAATGAAGGTGAAGGTGACACATGTCAACTGGAACCTGCGGTGGACACACAACAACAATGTATGACAGGCGACAAGGAGCAGCACGATGTCAAGTTGCGACACGGTGCAGGCTAAATGGACAGGGTCGAAGTGACAGAAGTGAAGTTACTAATGACAGGTGACAGCACAAAAAGTTGAATTATCCATTAACGTCGAAACGTGCACGATTCCGATCTTATTTACTACCGACTATTAGCCGTCTTTTCGTACGGTCATGGGTTTAATGAACCGTGAATCACTAACATGCAGCAACAGCTTGCTTTTTACTTGACAGTTTGGTTGTTCTTTAGCAGAACGCCATATATATATTTTAACGGACTTGGTTTTTTTTTGGGGTACATCAAGGTAAGGGACGATTCTCAATGTCATAACACTATATAGGAGATACATTCTGGACTAATAACTTGCCACGTGGTAACAGGCTCGTCTCTCTTCTCTCTCGTCGTCTCTCGCTCTCTCTTCTCTCTCGGCTCTCGCCTCTCGCTCTCGCCTCTCGCTCTTTCGCTCTCGCTCTCTCTTCTCTCTCTCTCTCTCGCTCTGTCTCATCTCTCTCTTCTCTCTCTCTCTTCTTACTCCTCTCTAGTTGACTCCTCGTCTCTCAGATCTGTCTCTCTATCTCTTCGTGTCTCTCTGTGTTTGCTCTCTCTCGCTTGCTCTCTCTCTCTCCTTCTGTTCTCGCTTGCTGCTCTCTCTCCTGTCTCTCTCTCTCTCTCCCCTCTCTTCTCTCTCTCGTTTCCTCTCTCTCGTTCTCTCTCTCGTCTCTTCTCTTTCTCTCTCTCTCTCTCCTCTCTCTGTCTCTCTCTCTCTCTCTCATGCTCGTCTGCTCTCTCCTCTCGTCTCTCCTACATCTCTGCTCTCTTCTTTCTCTCTCTCTCTCTGCTCCCTCTCTTCTTCGTTCTCCTCTCTCATCATCTCCTCTCCTCTCATCTCTTGCCTCTCTCTTCGTCTTCCTGCGTTCATCTCCTCTTCTTCTCTCTCTCTCTCTCTCTCATCATTCTCTCTCTCTCTCTCCTCTCTTCCTATGTCTCTCTCTCTCTCTTCTTCTCTCTCCTTCCTCCTATCTCCTCTCTCTCTCCTCTCTACTCTCTCTCTCTCACTCTCTCTCTCTCTCTCTCCATTCTCTCGTCTCTCGTCTCTCTCTCTCTCTCTCTCTCTCTTTCTCTCTCTCTCTCTCTCTCTGTCTCTCTCTCTCTCGTCTCTCTCTCTCTTCATCTCTTTCTCCTCTCTTCCCCTCTCTCTCTCCTCTCTCCTCTCTCTCTCTCTCTCCTACTCTCTCCTCTGCTCTCTCTCGCTCTCTCTCGTCTCTCTCTTCTTTTCCATCATCGGGTTGGTAGCAGGCCTTTTGCTCTCTAGTCGAATGTAAAAGCTTCAGCTAATATAATACACCATCTAGAAGTACGCCATGTTCCACAGGCTACGTAATAACAGGAATAATATTAATGCAGTCTACGCGCTTCCGTTTTCAGGTGCATTCTGACATTTTCTTTTAATCTGGACTCACCTATACCCATATTATATATTAACGTTAGTAGGAAAAGCAGCATGGAATGTTCTATAGCATGCATGTGGTATCACGGTATAATATGAACGGAAGTGAAGACCCATCGGAAAGATATATATCAAGAGTAGATAATAGAAAACTTCTCTCTTGAAATGAACTCTTGATATATAGTATAGCAGACATCACGGTATAATGCGGGACAATGTGAAGACAATGCATCATCAACGAAGCCCACAGGATTGGAGACCCCCCATTCCTACATGATATCGCAGCATCACTGCAGGAACTCCTATGCCTGCCTGAGCTCACCGCATCCTAGTTCGTTCAGAAGATGCCCCGCTCCCACAGGAGCCGAGACGCGAAGGCTGAACCACCGCCGACGAAGCTCCACTGAGCTGAAACCCTACCGCATCCCTACACGAGCTTGCAGCATCCCTGTATGAATCTCGCAGCATCGGTCCCTGTATGAATCTCGCAGCATCCCTGTATGAATCTCGCACCATCCCTGACATGATTTCGCAGCCCCATCCCTGCATTGAATCTCGCAGCACCCTGCATGAATCTCGCAGCATCCCTGCATGAATCTCGCAGCACCTCTGCATGAATCTCGCAGCATCCCTGCATGAATCTCGCAGCATCCCTTTGCCTACCCCATTTTTTGTACCATCGTACTGTTGGGTGAGTACCAAGAGCAGTAAGTAGTAAGAGTACAGAGCGACTAGCAATCAGGCGTAGACAAGAGTCACACGATATAGCCAATAGTAATTAGTACCACAAGAGTTGTATTCGACATAATGCAACGCGCACAGCGTGACAAAACAGCAACCGTAAGGCTGAAAGCGTAAGATACGTGATAGGTCAAACCAACGAAGCGCAGAAGTGGCCCTCGCCTGCTGCTCTCTCCCAGGCTTCTTATCTAGCCGCGCTTTGTTGTATCGGCACCTTCCTACGACGTGCGGTGCGGGTGATAACCGCGCATTCTATCCGCAGATTGCGGGCGAGAGCGAGAGCGAGAGCGAGAGCGAGAGCGAGAGAGAGAGAGAGCGAGAGAGAGAGAGAGAGAGAGACGAGCTGTACACGTGCAAGTTATTAGTCTAGATATTAATCTCTTAATTAGTGTTTGACATTGAGAATTCCCTTGACCTTGATTATCCCCCAAAAACAAGTCGTTAATAATATATGCGTTCTGCTAGAAAACCAATTGTCAGTAGAAAGCAAGCTGTTGGCTGCATGGTTAGTGATTTCAGGTTCATTATACCCGTGACCGTACGAAAGCGTAATAGTCGGTAGTAAATATAGTCGGAATTCGCAACTGTTTCGAGATATAGATAATTTCACTTTTGTGCTGTCACCTGTCATTAGTACTTCACCTGTCACCTTCACCTGTCATTAGCCTGTCACCGTGTCACTTGACATCGTGTCGCCTTGTCGCCTGTCAGTCATTGTGTTGTGTGTCACCGTGTCACTTGACATTGTGTCACCTTGTCACCTGTCATTGTGCTGGGTTTCACAGTATCACTTGACATTGTGTCGCCTTGTCACCTGTCATTGCGTCGCCTGTCACTGTGCGTGGCACACCGTACGAGTGAGTGTTGCTATTAGTATACTTGTAAGTGATTTACTCGCGCCGCTGAGGGGACTTGGTGCGCAGAGGCCCGTTGTCAGAAACAAAATTAGTCTTAACATTAGTAACTGCAATCCACAATGTTGATATATCGATTTGATCCACTTCTTTCTCCGTCTTCGTTAAAGTCCCTAGTACTTTTGAAGACTAATATTAATGAGGTTACAACTTACACTCCTGTTTGTGTTACGCTACTATGCACCTCTGAGGCTCTGTGTTTACATCTGACCAAAAATATCTCCGGTGCGATTTTTGCATTACTGCACCCTTGTTGACGTCTCGCTGTACCGCGAGAAAGTGCGAGACATGACAGCGAAAATCAACAAGAGAACGCAAAATTGTAATCGTGCATGATTTTGTCTTTGCATGAGGTTCTAAGACATTTTACTGTTATTTCAAACAATTACTGTTACTCAAGCAACAACGGTAGGCATCATGAGAGTGAGAATAAACACTGAAAAACGCTTAAAAAAACTCGCAATAATCGCTTCATTAACTTTTTCTCTTAGACCGCCGACAGAAACGCTGCGAAGTTACCTGAATGAAACATCGTAACAGATTGCCTGATAACAATACGAAACAAACTGTAGACGGTCTACGAGAAAATGTTATTATTAAGACTAATGTTAAGACTAATTTTGTTTCTGACAACGGGCTCCAGGTGTCTACGTCAACGTCAGCATGTTACTTTAATATGGCAGCTTCGTTTCACACACGGCTAACCGGCAATTTGTTACTACGCTAATTTGATTCTAATGGAGTAGTTTCGCGTCACGATGTATCCAGGCTTTCCAGCGGCCCTAAAATTCCTAAAAATTCCTAAAAAAAATTTAAAAATTTATGCAATTCCTAAAAAAGGGCTAAAATTTTATTCAAATTCCTAAAAAATAATTCACAGATATCTTTGGAGTTTTTGGTGATGAGATGATGAACTTTTGGTTTGTAATTATGTCCTCCAACCATTCCTCATTCTGCGGAATCATTATGATTTCTAGGCTTAATTTCCGCATTCTGCAGCGGCAAGGTTATATTCCTCATTTCAGTTGCACTGTACAAAATTTGCACTGATTGTTCGCTTGTACACATTGTTTTTTTTTCAGGCATTTTGTATCTGGCATGTCTACGATAAATGGAATAGCCTAGTCAGACAGGCGCTGTCTGCAAGGTGTCGCGTAGTTTTGAGGGGTTGTAGGGTTGAGTCTAGGGTAGAGATAGTGTTATCAGACATGAGAATATGGCCCACAGTATGCCTCAGATTGCGCGAGAAAAATGGCTTAAATATTTCAACATTTTCTGGGGGGAGTGCCCCTCAAGACCCCCTACCACTGGCATGCGCTACGGCACGCGGGCCTGCCTGCGGCAGCCAAGGTACATTTCGCCCCCCCCCCATCAGTTTTGAATACGCCACTAGTTACTGATCACCGCGGGAACATTCCGCATTTGGAGTTCACAGGTGGAGACCGCTGTAGATGATGTTTTCTAGTTATCTTTATACAGAGTAAGTATTGTGACTCAGTCTACCAGTGCGATTTCCTAACTTCAGTGTCTGAATTATACGACCCTGTTCCTGGCTGTGATCTACAAGACATGCTGTATGTCATGAAACTTGATGATGTTAACAGTGGCTTATCAGGACGTTAGGGAGGATGGAATAGCTAGCTGTAGACTGGACACATGACACATAGACTGGTGTCTGTAAGTTAACACGTTGCATTTTATGAAAGCGTATGTGAGTTCAAGGGCGGTCGTTGTCGTAAACAGGGCTACTACAGATATGTACCGAGGCTACATTATAATATGTATACCACAAAGTGTACCAGAACTATGTCACTACGAGAAAGTGTACCCTTAACCCCTAAAGCACAACGCCACACACCCGAGCGAAACAACGAAAATTTTGTTTTCCCAGCGTTTTCGCGTTCTTGCTCTGAGCAGAGCAACCGCGCACACAGACTGAGATAAACGCAGCATGCATTATTTTATTAGCGAAAACATCTATAAAATTACTACTCAACTAAAAATAAAAAAATAATTTACTACAACACGCCTTTATGACGGCTTCTTTTGCTGCATAGCCTTGGCCATTGTTTTTCGTTAAACGCGAGTCTCGTGTTAGCCGTGTACGTGCCACACGCATCACGACCGTGTACGTGCCACAACGCACACACGGTACGTCACCGGCCTTGTCTGACACAGCGCACGCACTGTGTACGTGCACACGCACGCACGTACGTGCACACGCATCGACGCACCAGCACAGCGCACGCACGTGTACGTGCAACACGCCTACGAACGCACACAGCTGCACAAGCACGCACGCTGGTAGCACGACTGCACCTGCACGCCCGCGTTACGCGTTACAACGGACGCACGACGCACGCACGTGTACGTGCACAGGCACGCACGCCCGTGTACGTACACCACGCACCACGCATCACGCACGTGTACGTATGCACACGCACGCCCGTGTAGTACACACGGCGACGCACGCACGGCACGTGTACGTGCACACGCACGTGACGATGTACTGCACACACAACGCACGCACTCACGTGCAATGACACGCACGCACTCTCCACGCACAGCGCGCCCATGCTACGTACACCACGCCACGCCACGCACGTCTTACGTGCACACGCACGCACGCACGCACGGTGTACGTGCACGCCGCAACAGGTGCACGCACGGCTAGGCACACACGTGTACGTGCGGAGCACGCACGCACGCGCACGTGTATGTACGACACGCACGCACGCACGTGTACGGACACCGCACGCACGCACGTGTACGCTGACAACGCACGGCACACCGCCACGCACGCACGTGTACGTATCACAGCGCACGCACGCACGCACGCTCTACGTGTACACGCACAAGCACGCACGCACGTTGTACGTGCCACACGTACATTGCGACGCCCGTGTACGTACACACGCACGCACGCAGTACTGTGTTACGTGCACACACACGCACACACGTGACATGCACGCCACGCCCGTGTTACGCTGCCACACACGCACGCGCGCATAACGTCCACACGCACGGACGCACGCCCGTGGTACGTGCATGCAAACGCCGCCGCCACGCACGCACGCACGCACGCACGTGCACATGCATGCAACGCACGCACGCGCGGCGTGTACAGTGCACACGCACGCCACGCACGTGTCACGTGCACATACGCACGCAGTCGGCCGTACGTTACACGCACGCAACACGAACGCACGGCACGCACGTTACTACTACACGCGACTCATCTCCTATCTGCTATGTGTACGACCGCCGCACTTCACGCACGTGTACCTCGGCACACACACGCACACGGTGACATTGCACGACGCACACCGCACCACGTGTACGCTGACCACGCACACACGCACGCACGTGTACGTACACCACGCACGCACGGCACGCACGCTGTAGCGTGGTGCGGCTTCAGCAGGTGCTTGAAGCAATCATACAAAATCGAAAATGACGGACACTATCAACATTCCCCAGCACTCATGTAAGACATAGCACGAGACGACTAGACTGCAGCCATATCGGTTTAAATACAAGAGCGGCGTCTGTTGGGTTTCTATCAAGAAGTAGATAATAACACAGGTGTTATTACTCTGACTCTTGGGTTCCTATGGAATAGGTGTGCTGTCCACAGTCGTGATTGCCGTTTACATGGCTAGGCACACCCGCTCCAAGCCAGCTGCCTACGACGACGTAGGGCGATTTAACACTGCCGGATTCATAGATTTGCCGTGTGGCCTCGATGCGTTGTGGATGATCGCAGACCTACGGGCTTTGCGCTACGCTACTTCGTAGAACCTTGCGCTACGCAATCGACTTTACGCAACGTGTTGCAGGTGAATCCGGCGCCAGTAGCGTGTCAACCTCTTACTATATGAACGTGGGTGGCTTCGCGCCAGGATCAAAAACGGCTTGCAATCACGAGCAGTTCTTTGCTTGACGTCATTTCCGTCACAGTATTTCAGACTGCAATAACTACTATTCGTATAATAGTTTATAATAGTTTGTCATATCTATGTTTATAATTAGTTATAATAATATAATTTATACTGTAAAATGCATGCTTCCTGATAAGCCAGTCTAACTAGGGATACCACCAAAATAAATATAGGCCTCGGGGCGATCTTGCCGGCGCGCTGGCTTTAGACTGGTGTACCCGCGTCGACAGTTTCACCAGCGCTACATGTAACGGCCTATGTGTGATAGGGTGTCCTGCACTTAGGCGCCGAACGCGTAGCGGTACCTGCAGTCTAGGCTGCCCTTAGCTCGTTCGTCGCGTTTATTTCGATAACGAGGTTTTGCCGAAACTGTTTAGGCTGCCTTCCGCTTACAGGCCTCAGTGCCTAGCGAACGCCAGTTGCAAAGCCGAAACATGACGACTGGCTATTTACAGGTTAACAGCCTGCCAGCAAAACATAAGCCGTGCTTCACTGGACGCGTCATCGATTTGCGTCTCGAGCCAAATGGGCCTAGATTTTGGCTCGGGGCAAATTTTGGCTCGGGGCGCCTAATTGAGTCCGGACAGCGTTCACACGCTACGCAAGTAGGGGGGGAGGTAAATACTGTCTGTCAAATTCAAAATTCAATTTCAAATAAATTTTAGTGCCCACAAATATGCTCAAGATACTTTAGGCCAGTTTGTGATGTGTCGCGATGATGGCGTGTGGTACGATTAGGAGTGCTTTACTTTACGTGCCAGGTTCAAAGTTCATCAATCATTTGAAAAACGTGCATCTGATCAAAATTTGTCGCATTTTTTATACTGTGTTGGACTTTATCTTTCGTAGTCGAAGCGGTACACGTTTGACACTCGCAGCATCTAGCCGCTTCAAAAACGATTCTACCGCTCTACCTCTCGCCGAAAGCTGGGTGCCTAAGAAATTTGGCTCGGGCCTGGTCGCCGTTGTTCGGATGGGACCAAATCTGGCACGGCTAATTAGGCTCGGCGGCAAAAGTTCCGTGTGAAGCGCTCGGGCGCTCGAGCCAAATCTGGCCACGGGCTGATTTAGGCTCGGGGCCAAAAACGTCCGGTCAACATCAGTCGTGAACCGCGCCTCCTATAAGAAAACACTCGCACCAGCGCCGCTGTCACGATGACATCCAAGAATAGCCATCCAATGGACATCCAATTCCTGGCTTGTGTCATGTGATATTTTTTAAGGATACTGATGTGCGCAGCCACCGTCTGTGGCGTTTCGCTGTGTAGAGCAGAACAATTGACGCACACGCCGAGCAAAACATACGTCAGTGCGAAACACGCTCCCGCAAATCAAACATTTGCTTGTTCAGCGAAACACGCTCAGTCACTGAGCAATGTTGTCTTGTATTCGGAGATCCGCACAACGCTGGTAGGGCTTCAGGCAGAACGCGAAACGCGGAAAACAAAATTTCGTGCTTCGCTCGTTGTGTGCGTTGTGTTAAAGCCCAACGCACACACCCGAGCAAACACCGGAATGGAGCAAAACATGTTTCGCATCGATGTTTCGTGGCTGTGTGCGGGATTCCCGAACCAAGAAACATTGCTCAGCTTGAGGCGATGGTGGTTTCTGCCTCGCGGGCTCGGCCACGGAAGGACGTGTCGGCTGGCGTCATCGTATACACGGAAAGGAGAGCCTCTTGCGAGAATCGCCTTTAAAAGTAATTCTCATCTAATTAGAGTGACGAGGTTACAATGACTCAGCATGTTCGGGCGCTGTCGCGGCACGTCACTAGATAATAGCAAGAGTAAATAATACCTTGAAGTATAGATATAGGCCACTAACCTGTGGGAACAGAGAGGTTTGGCTGTGCTGGCAACATGTACACGATATATCCTCCCGGTGTAGTCCTACCGCACGTAATTAAGACCAGTGAAATATTTATACGGGAGGCAATAATATCAAATCGAGCAGGTGTGATTAGGCGTACGGGAGGACCACGGTGGGAGCTGTGGCGATGGACGCTACAGTAAAAACCCGCGTATAAGAACATGATTTTTTCAAGTTAGCCTCAACATGTTCTATATAAATGTGCTTTACTGAATAAACATTAGTGCTAAAAAGGGCTTCTTAAATAGGTCTTACTTGGTTTCTCCCTTTTCATATGTACTAGCTGAAACCCGCGCTAGGCGCGCGCTTAGTGAACTGTGATGCATGTGTTCCAGTAACAGTGTGTTGTGTGTAAGGTGTTATATGGAGAGTTTAGTTGTTGCATATGTTTGTTATTTTTTTTATGGTTGATAATTGTCAATACAAATACATGTACAATTCGATGCTTTACAGCGTAACACTATTAACCACTTTTGTTATGGCTAAGTACACAGTGAAATACAGACACACGCACACACACACACACACAAATGTTTTATTGTGATGCTATGTAGTCTTATTTTTTTTTTTTTATTTTTTAGTTTTTTTTTTTTTTTTTTTTTTTATTTTTTACATCAATTTAGCCAAGTCTAAAAACATTGACTAAATCTACCCTAATTTTTTTTATATAGAACAATTTTTATTGTTTCATGGCTGAATCGTGTTTCTTATGTATAATGCAACTGTTTTTTACCGACATTCTCAGCCTGAGTGTTCTTAATCGACGGTGTTCTTGTTATGTCGGGTTTTTTACTGTATATGTAAATAATGCTGAGTACTGTGTCTCAATAAACACAATGCCAGGGGTGCTGGCATTTGTATTGTGTTGAGCATTGCAATTGGCATTGGCGATTGTTATGTGCATCGATTTATTCTTATCGGGGGGAGGGATTCTTTAATCTTTCCATTGTTATCGTGTGGGTTTTCCGTTTGAGCTCATCTTTTTTATTTTACCTGTGTTTCTTTTTAAGTCTTCATCTGCATGGAAAATTAAGAACCTACTTTAAAATCTTAGCCTAAAACAGGTTCTTATGTAAAGAGGTCTAAATGAGAAATTTTAGCCTAACATGTTCTTAAAATCTATGTTCTTATACGCGGGTTTTTACTGTACAATAAATTATTTACGGGCGACCTGAGCTGGCTATTCAGGCTGTACTTCCCCGCTATCAGATGACAGTCGACCCAGCTTTGTTGCCAACCCAGCTCTAATACCGCTGGGGGTTTCCTAGCAATGCTACGTGTGTATACATATCATAGCGTGCCGCCCACGCTCTGACATTATACGATGACAAAGCGATAGACAGGCAGCGGTCTCGCTCGCTTGCATGTGCAAATAGGAAACCCTCGTCTAAAAATATTTCGAATATATATTCTGATAGCAGATATTTTTTCGTCGTCGATAGAAAAAATTGCGAAATGAGTCCACGTCGCGGCCAGCCATGCAGTCGCCTACGTGAGTGTATATATCTGTATCGCAGTTCTATTTCTGCCAGTGTCGTACGAGCACTTTAAAAGGTTCATACCTTTCATACTACTGAGCTCTCGTTGCAAAAAACCTACAAGTATGATTGCGCCTTTCAAAAATCCCTGAAACACAATAGACGAAAAAAAATTGGAGAGGGAAGGGGAAATTTGGTCAAGTGCGTCCGATAATAGATTTTTGGAATTAACCTCGGTTGGGTAGAATTTTCCATTTATGTGTTACGCAGGCTTGCATTCAGGGCTAACTAAACACAGTTCGGCTTTGTCGTAACCTAAATAAACGTCGGTATTGTTCGCGATTATAGAAATATTCGTTTTTTAACTTTTGGAAAAACTCCACCGCCGCCCATGCTAGACTATGCGTGCGATGCGTTGTCGAATATCTGACATAACTGCGATCTGAAGTAGATAATAGGGACCATATCTCTCTCCCCCCTTCTTATATCCCTCCTATTATCTACTTCTGCTGCGATGTATCTCCTGATCACGCGCGTTCACGAAGAGAACAAGCAAATCTGTGTAATCGCGTCTCTTTTCCTCGTGGCGGTGTCATTTCCTCCGGGAGGGTCGCACGTGCCGAACGTGCTGCTGGTGGGGTTGTATCTCCAAGAAACGGTCTTGCTAGGGTTACCGTTGTTAGAAGATCAGGTATACCGTTGTATAGACAATCAGTCGCACAGCCTCGTCGGGCTAGTGGGGTTGGTGGGGTGGGGTGGAGGTGGGGGTAGTCTGTGTGGCGTAAAGTGGCGTCCTTACCTTAGATTACTTTGGGTAATCCATTATCCATTATTCATGATTATTGTTTTCGACACGCGTCATGTTCAAAGGATCCCTTTAAGTTTAGCTTCTTTGTCTCTGTCATTCCGTATTGGAATTCTCTCCCTTCCTCTTCATAGTTAGTTTCAAACTTGAGGTTTTTTTTCTGCTGCAATCCGCAGTATTGATGTCTATTTGATCAACTTTGTCTCTTTCCGCCTTCGATATAGGGCCTAGTACCTTGGGATTTGAAGACTAACATTTACGAGGTTACGAGGATTTGCGAGCACGGGAAGAACGCTGCTCGGGTGTCTGTGATCAGTCACTACTCTCTGATCTATCTACTCACTGCTCCGAGAAATATTCCAGACGTGGGTTATTACTATAGCAAATAGCCTAGCAACCGATACGAAACGCCTTATCTATCTATATAATAATTTTAGTAGTGTCGTTCTGTTTGTTCCTGCATAACGTCTAGGCGCGTGCACGAATTCGGCTGAAAATTTTCGTGCTTTATTCCTACGCATCAGGTTCGATTCTAACACTTTGCTTTTTGTTATTTATTGGGTTATATGTTAAAAACACATATTTAGAAAATCTAATGGAAAATCTCCCTGGAAAACATGCACGATTCAGTTCACTTCCGCTAGGTGCGCTGGCTGTAGACTTACAAACACGCAACCACAGGCTAAGAGATACAGTAGTCTGTCACGTAACCTTGCAGTGGATTCGCCAGGGCACACGCGCTGGCTGTGGAATCAAGTCTTCCCCCACCTGCACGCTCGCACTCAGCGCATATCTATCTATCAATCTATCTATTTTTCTATCTATCTATCTAGCTATCTATCTATTTATATATATATATATATATCCATTCATCAAATGTGAACCTGTGACACCTTGGGTGAAAGGCACTCAAAATCAATAGGGTTCCACCGCCCCCTAAGGTCCACCTCTGGACCAAGTTTGAAGTTTCTACCTCTAACGGTTGCAAAAATATCGAGCAGACAGACAGACACTCACGCAACAAACGGCGCGAAAACAATACGTTCCGCTACACTACGTGCGGAGGATATAAACTATTACTGCGAAGCGTTTGCCTACATTTTCCAAGAATCATTACTACAGTCAAACCCCGTTAGTAGAAAACTGACGGGCCAAAGAAAAATAATTGTATTAAGCGTGTTTCGTATTAACCACTTCAACATATATTAGCCCCAAATTAAGAAAGAAAAAATTATGGATTACAAGGTGTGTACAAGGTATTTTATATAGGTTTATATCAGGAGTGTATCAATACACTCCTGTAGTGTTACACAGGAGTGTATTGAACTATTGATACACTCCTGTTTATATGTATAATTAAGAACTTTAGTAGCGATAAATTGTTCACAAATAGATACAATTACTGCAAAGCCTAAACTCCTCATTCAATTACTACAATTCATTACTACAGTCGCACCCCGTTAGTACGAAACTGACGGGCCAAAAAAAAAAATCGTATTAAGCGGGTTCCGTATATTATATTAGCCTTAATTTGAAGAGAAAACAATGGATAAGAAGGTGCATGTGTACAAAGTGTTTTGTATAGAAATGAATATACCGGGACAGAAAATTTTATGTTAGTAACAGGATCGATCCTTGTATTATTGTCTTCGTATCAAGTCAATATTTTACTAAAAGATTACTATGAATCGCGCCTGGATTTAGAGAAATCATCGTAGTTTCATCAGCTTAACGAGCGAATATGGCCGCTGGAGGCGGCCATTTTGCGAGTAGTCTTAAGTCGCGTTCACACCGGCATGGTTTGGCTCGAGCCAAATGGGCTAGATTTGGCTCGGGCCAAATTTGGCTCGGGCCTGTTTGAGTCGGAGCGTTCACACGTACGCAAGTGAATACTGTCTGTCAAATTCAAATTAAAATTAAAATTAAAATAAATTTTATTGCACAAATAGCTCACAGATACTTTGGCAGTATGTCGCGAGATGGCGTTGTGTACGATTCAGAGTGTTTACTTACGTTCCGAGTTCAATTATCAATCTTGAAAACGTGCATCCTGATCAAATTTTTCGAATTTTTATACTGTTTTGGACTTTATTTCGTCGAAGTACACGTTCGACACTCGCGGCATCTACCGCTCTCTACCGCTCAACCGATTC
>NW_014580124.1:13635-20519 GCF_000485595.1 Priapulus caudatus | reverse complement strand
TGAACTAGCAGCAATTGTTGTCATGTCTTATGGTAACATGGGCGAGGGAGGACCATATCGCATTACAGATCTCAATGGAGTAAGTGATGAGGCGTAAAGCGAATTAGGGATGACGATCTGTCACTAGCAGGGACGCTGATCAGAAAGCTGTCAAAGTTACGAACCTTGAGAAGTAAAGGTGGAAGCAACTAACTTGCACTTGGTGCCAACTCGAAGAGTTGTAGACGTCAATGCAGTGCCAAACATTCGTGGTCGCGACGAGGGCACACGGCGGGTTATGGTCATCAAGCAGCAGCGTCAAGGAAGGTCAACGCTTCAGTCGAGGATCAGTGAACGTAGGGGGACAGTCTACTGGTCACGGGGATATTCAGTTCAGTTGTCGCATATGGAATGTCTAAACTAGTGGGTCGGCTGTGGTTCATCTCATTCACAGGAAACAGTATGCCTGCCCACGGTAAACGCAGGTGCAAATGTAGCCAGCCCAAAATCACTTCGCCAACTTGTGATAGACCACCAGCCTAGAACGGAAGACTCAGTGTCCAATTTAATGAAACAGGAAAACCCGCACAGTGGAGCAGACGTACTTTGTGCATGTGTGGGTGTAACACTGATCAGAGGCATCAGTGGCTTGTTAATGTTAGTACGGATGATCATACATGGTTAACTTTAAGATGGAGACAGCAGCAAAACTAGCTAAACAAGCTGTTGAGCTACCAAGATCGTAGTGGGGTTGTCACAGAGTGCTTGTAGATATCATTCGATGATTTTCGATGTGTTTCAGGGATAGGAAGTGCCGGTGAGGGCTTGATGTTTTAAAGCTTGAGTTCAGATGCAAACCCCTGTTGCACAAACCATCGCCCTGTCCCCATAGCCCCTCGGTGCAGCTGATTCAAGCAAAACTGCAGCAACTCCGTTGACGATGAGATTATTGAGAGACGAGTCCAGGAGGCACGACCATCACCATCGCGTGTAGTGCAATCTACATGTACGTCCAAGACATGGATGGTACAGTAAGACTAACGATTGCACCCCAACGACTTAAACTACGCTACAGAGAGTTTCACCCAACCATACAGATAGACGAAGTCGCCACAGAGATGTGGGCTAAGCCAAATACTTTACAGTGTTCAGATGCGAACTCCAAGGATATTTCCATGCTACAGCTAGCACGAACGCTCCAATGACTACACAGTCTTCAACAACACCCTTCGGTTAGATTTCGGTTACAGGAAATTGCAATGGCATTTCATATCCGCAGCCAGGAGACGCCAGTCAATTCGCGGGAATAGGATCTGATCCTGTTGCAAGTCACGGGATCAGTGGATCATGGTCCAAGCCATTGACAACCGGCGAATACCGTATGCACAGGAGATTTGAGAAGGAAGTTGTTGGTAATTGCTGTTTGCATTCAAGAAATTCCCACACATACGGGGGCGTCTGGGAGTGTGTACGGCGTACAGATGCACTGTCAAGACAGACCATTCTGCCCCTGATTCAAATCTTTCAGAAGCCCTTTACATCAGCTTCCACCTCCAGTTTACAGAAGATGAGGAATGAGACTACAGATACACTTTACCTTAGTGCACAAGAAGGAACAGAAATTCCAGTTGCAGATGCACTGAGCGTCGGCGCACGTCAACGAACCTAGGTCCAATCCTTACTGGGAGAAGACATTTCTTCTAACAAGATTGGAAGAATTAATAGCGTACAACAAGACAAGCTCTCCATGGATGGAAACAGATCAGAAAGAGAAACTGCACACGATTTTCTGAGCTGAAATTACTGAGCCACATTGTGAAATCGCCGTCAGGATGGCCCGGAACAAGAGTATAAATCTTGATCCCGCGAGAACGCAGCATATCATGACTTTCAAAGATTGAAATAACATCGTGGATGAGTAGCTTTAAGGCAAACAAGATCGTGATACACAGACAATGGAGACAACGCCATCGAGATGTTCAACATGAGTGCCATCAGGAATGATAAAGACCAAACAGTGGGCAAGAGACTTCCTTTACTGGCCAGGGATTAACAAACAGATAAAGATACAATTTCTCGAGTGTGGACCGTGGTCAAGAACACAGAGCCGACAGCAGAAGGAATTTTAATGACAATGCAATACCAAAAGACATTGGAATATGTAGGAAATGGATCGGTTTGACTGTCTTCAGAGCAAATAGCTTGATTGCAGCTGACTACTACTGCCGAATACTTTTGAGATGGAGAGAATGATGGCACAAACAGATGGTCAGCTGTCAATCAGCAGATCGAAGAAGTGGCCTTCAGCACCCATGGAAGACCAGCTGCGTTTACAAGTGACAACGGAGCCTCCATGGAACTGGGGGAGAATGGGGGACAGTTTGCGAGATACGTATGGATTTGTCCATAAAACGATATCACCCACACATTCACAGACAAATGGACTGGTCGAGAAGGCAGTGGGAACTGCACAGCAAATGCTGAAGAAGTGCCAAGCAGCACGAACCTACCCATATCTCGCATTACTAACCGTAAAGAATACCCCGAGAGACGACGAGATGGGATCACCAGTTCAGAGACTGTTTGCGAGACGTACTGCAACACGCATTCCTACCGCAACATGCAAACTGACCCCGCAGGTGAAGAAACCACAAGATGTGAGCAGGAACCTGAAGGATACCAGACATGGAAGAGCTAAGAAATATTATGACAGACACGTAAAAAAGTTGGAACCACTGAAGCCATATCACACAATTCGAGTGAGAAGCAAAGAGACGTGGAAATTAGCAGAGCTTTTTCCAGATCAAACGGATATACCACCCAGATCATACAGGATAAGGCTGCCGAGTGGAAGGGTCACTAGGAGAAATCGACGTGATCTCTTGAGGACCAAGGAACACTACACACCGCTCCGAGATTGAGGTGATAAACCTCGAGATGATCGAGTTTGCAATATGGCACAGCCCATTGTTGACAGAACTCCACTCCAAATCCCCACTCCTAACCTGTCCAACTCACCTATAGCTCAACCTCAACCAGCACAACATGGTAATTGTAGGCCGAACAGTGAGTCAAAATGTGAGTCAGCTCAAAAGCCTTCAGTTGGCACTAGGTCAGGGAGAATTTCCAGACCACTTCAGAAGTTGTCAGATATTGTGAGATAGACAAAATGAACGAAGGACAAGGAGTGCTGTGATGATTGTGATATTTGGTACCACAACACGTGCTTAAGTTACTGCTCATCCCACATACGTAGCTTGGAGAAATCGGGCGTTTCTTGGATTTGTGCCAAGTGCGACAACGAAAATGTCGCATCATTTACATTTCAATATTATGAACTTGACCTACATAACCGCTTCAGTGTTCTTTGAATCTGCTACCGATGCAAACATTTCTGTGGCTTCAGCAGATCTTAGTTTCAACCCAATCTTGTCTAGTTCGCCACGATCTGAGCAACCCTCCAGTCCCATTGGTACACCTAGATCGAGAGACCGATATAATAGTAAATCTAATGATGATCACCCCTCTAGAAATACCCTTGGTAAAAATAGCAACAACTGGTGAACTATGGTAGTTAATTTGAGGCTATTAAAAGCAAAAAAGCCCAGTTTGCTGTCGCAGTTGATTACATCAAACCAGATGCTATCTTTGGTTGTGAATCAAAACTCTACAGCACAATTTACGTGGCGGAAACGTTCTCCCCAGTTTATATGGTATACAGAAAAGTCAGAACACTCCACGGAGGCGGTGTCTTTATCGCAATTAAGTCCTGCTTTGTGAGTGAACAGCTTACAGAAGCCGATTCAGACGCCGAAGTCATTTGCGTCAAAGTAACTCTTGAAAGAGCTAAGTCCCTTGTCATAGGCAGCTTCTACAGGCCACCAGATGAAAACGACGACCAGCTGGAAGAACTGAACATCTCTCTAAACAAACTGCCAGATGCCAGGTTAAAACTATTCACCTAGGCGGTGATTTCAACACTGGCGACTGGCATACAAACTCTGTAGAATCTGGTGGTCGCAAGCGCAGAGTATGCCAGAAATTACTTGATATCTAAGACCAGCACTCGCTCTCACAACTACAGTTTGAACCAACGAGAGAAATAAAGTAATCTTGCTCTTTTATTTACAAATAACCCGTTACTTGTAAGAAAAGTCCAAACTGCACCATGGGTCGAAGACCACCACATAGTTATCACCGACTGCAACATAAAACCCTTGTACGTGAAAACCAAGCGACGATCAGTACCACGGTACATCAAGGCAGACTGGGAAAAGTCAGAGCAGAAGCGGGAAAACTGCAACAGGCGTTTCTCGAGCCCTACCTGTTCCACCAACGTTCGGGCAATGGAAACTGGACCAAATTCAAGGACGGTATGCTTAGCATAATCCAGAATTTCGTCCTACATAAAGTGATAAAAAAGGAACAATAAGCTACCATGGGTGAATGTAGCAATCAAGAAAGCGATCAAGAAACAGCACAGTCTCTTTCACAAAATACATCAAAACCGCAGTGCGATTACCGCGATGTAAGTACGATCTGGAAGTACCGCAATCCCCAAAGTCCTGTACATCAGGATCTGTCCAACGCGCGCAAGGAGCAAAAACGACAACAAACTCGCAGTCATTTGAACCTCAACAGAGGAATTCAAGAACTCATTCTTTCCACGGACCATCGTGTACTGGAATGTCTGCACACAGACCGTGATCGACGCCATCTGTGTCGCGGTCGCAGCCGGAAGTGCCTAATTTCACCATGACCCACCCATCACCTGCGTCATAATCTTCTTCTTCTTCTTCTCGGGTCACTACACTACACTCGGCCCAGCCACTGCAGCACACAAGACTTGGCACGGTGGTTGAAAGCCTCAAGGTCTCCAGGGCTACAGGGCTCTGGCAATAAGGGGCATTTCAGGAGATGTCCCATAGTCTGGTCCTCCCCGCAGTCGCATTCGATTGGCCCATCTTCAGTGTATCCCCATTTCTGCATGAGTGCCCTACATCGACCAAAACCTCTCCTGAAGCGATTTAGGCACAACCACGTCGGCCATACCTCGTTGGCTCCGGGTAGATGTGGTAAAGCCAGATACTTTACAGTGTTAGATGCGAATCAAGGATATTTCCAGCTACAGCTAGACGAACGCTCCAATGACTACACAGTCTTCAACACATCCTTCGGTAGATTTCGGTACAGAAGATTGCCAATGGGCATCACATCCGCACCAGGAGACGCCAGTCAATCCGGAATAGGATGTGTCCTGTTGCAAGATCAGCGACCAGTGGCATATAGGTCTAAGGCATTGACAACCGCTGAATACGCGTATGCACAGATTGAGAAGGAATTGTTGGTAATTGTGTTTGCATTCAAGAAATTCCACACATACGTGTACGGACGGACAGATGTCACTGTCGAGACAGACCATTTGCCCCTGATCAGAATCTTCCAGAAGCCATTACATCAAGTTCCACTCCGTTTACAGAAGATGAGGATGAGACTACAAGGATACGACTTTACCTTAGTGCACAAGAAGGGAACAGAAATTCCAGTTGCAGATGCACTGAGCCGTGCGCACGTCAACGAACCAGGTCCAATCCTTACTGGAGAAGACATTTTTCTAACAAGATTGGAAGAATTAAATAGCGTACAACAGACAAGCTCTCCAAGGATGGAACAGATCAGAAGAGAAACTGCACAAGATTCTGAGCTGAAATTACTTAGCCACATTGTGAAATCGTCGTCAGGATGGCCCGAGAACAAGAGAAAACTTGATCCGAGAATCGCAGCGTATTATGACTTTCGAGATGAAATGAACATTGTGGATGGAGTAGCTTTCAAAGGAACAAGAATCGTGATACCACAGACAATGAGGACAACAGCCATCGAGATGTTACATGCTGCCCATCAAGGAATGGTAAAGACCAAACAGTTGGCAAGAGACCTCCTTTACTGGCCAGGGATTAACAAACAGATAGAAGATACAATTTCTCGATGTGGACCGTGTCAAGAACACAGAGCCCGACAGCAGAAGGAATCTCTAATGCCAATGCCAATACCAACAAGACCATTGGAACATGTAGGAATGGATCTGTTTGACTGTCTTTAGAGCAAATAGCTGATTTGCAGTGACTACTACTCCGAATACTTTGAGATGGAGAGAATGATGACAACAGATGGATCAGCTGTAATCAAGCAGACGAAGAAGTGGTTCAGCACCCATGGAATACCAGCTCGGGTTACAAGTGACAACGGACCTCCATGGAATGGTGGAGAATGGAGACAGTTTGCGGATACGTATGGATTTGTCCATAAAACGATATCACCCACACATTCACAGACAAATGGACTGGTCGAGAAGGCAGTGGGAACTGCACAGCAAATGCTGAAGAAGTGCCAATTAGCAGCACGAACCGACCCACACCTCGCATTACTAACCGTAAGGAATACCCCGAGAGACGACGAGATGGGATCACATGCACACATGCACACGCGGCCAAGTGCGTTTAAAGAAAGCATAGGAGACGCGCGCAGACGCACACTCTATAAGCAGATCATTGCAGCTAATTTTTTAGCCGTAAACGCAGAAGATGTTTGATAAGAATAGTCAGCAGTTTGGGGCTACGTGACCGAGTCGGGGTCGCGGGATAGCAGGTAGACAAGAGTTCAACGGGTGGGTCAACGTGAAATGACAGGTGCGATAATGCTATCATTAACGATGGCTGTATTTATTAGTTTACACGAACTCAACTCATAAGAAATTTGGCGAGTAGAAAATCCACATAGTGAATCGGTGATATAGAGCCTTCATATAGTATAAGAGATTGCTTTAACGCCATTTAAGGGAGGGGTTATTCAGAGAGAGAGAGAGAGAGAGAGAGAGAGAGAGAGAAAGAGAAAGAGAGAGAGAG
>NW_014580124.1:5085-11004 GCF_000485595.1 Priapulus caudatus | reverse complement strand
GCCATCCAGGGGTTGAACCGCGTGGATGAAACTGTGCATGGACTTTAGTCTCTTCTTTACTGTTTCATGCTGGAAGAGGGGGTGGCGAGGGTCATTTTCTTGGTTAAGTTTCTCTACTTGGGATGAAGCCATTCGTCTAACGTGTGGGGGAGCGATGCCACAGAGCAGGTAGATGCGTCATAATAGTACGTGTATACACGGTCGACGCAGTACACAATCAAGATCAAGATCAAGACTGCTTCGCAATAGCTACATAAAGATGAAGAAAATGTCTAGCAGTGGTAGTGCAAGCGCAACCCTACCAAGCGGACAGTTGATCGTTGGAGTTCTGTTTCGGAACCTCACAATAATAATATCAAGAATGTATGATATAGATCTATCGATCTATATATTGTACTATATATGTTTGTCATTATTAACTCCTGGTGTTATGTAGAGCATAAAAGTCTACAGGGTATACCTGTATATATACAGGAAAATACAGGAAAATACTTGGTGGTTCTGTAGCTATCTCTAGTTATAATATACGTAACTGTGAGGTTGTAGGAAGGCAGAAAAAAGGGAGCGGCATATGTAGGTATGCGGGTTATGTAGTGCATAACTTACGTTGTGTATGTGGGATATGACTTCTGTGTGCGTCGATCCCTCCAATGTTTTCCCGTTCACCTCTAAGATTTCATCTCCAACCTCCAGATTCGCTCTGTCTGCTGGTGACCCTGGTAAACAACAACAACAACAACAACAACAACAACAACAACAACAACAATAACAAATAAATAATGAATAAATAATAATAATAAAGATGTTTGCTCGCAACCTGAGTAAACAACCAGAACAGCAACAACAATAACAATAACAGCAGCAACAACAACAACAACAACAACAGCAGCAACAACAACAACAACAACAACAACAGTAATACAACTGTCTACTGCTGTACCACGACGATCCACTCTCATATTTGTTAAGCTGCATGGGTTTACACTACCGACTTTGTTTTGGCGAATTGGCAAATTGGACCATCTTCCCAACTATACAACCGACAATCGGCAGTGTAAACGCAAATGTTTCGCGGCTAACCGATCGATAGAAACTAGTTGGGAGATTAGAACATGTTCTACTTTCGCCAACTCGGAGTTGCCGAATTGCGAAATTGGTCGAACTTGCCATTTCGCCAACATAAAGTCGGTAGTGTAAACCCAGCTTTAGTCAGCCACTGCCGTGAGGTAATGTGCATTACATCAAGAGTACATAATGGGAGCTAGATGGAGAATGTAATCTCCCATTATGTACTCTTGATTACATGTATCATGTAGATGTGATAATCCAACATTTGGTAGACATCTTTGCAGAATTTGAACATTTTTTCAGAATTCAATCTCTCATTCGCTCTCTCTCTCTCTCTCTCTCTCTTTCTCTCTCTGCACGCTCCTTTTTACGCCTCTCTCTCCATCGCCCTCAATAAATGTCTAGCATTCATACGCTAGCAAGCAACACACGCTGCTTTCTCCTTTGCTCTCCCTCTTTCTCTCTTCCTTTCTCTTCCTCTCTCGCTCTTTCTTGCTATTTCATCTCCCCCTCTTTCTCGCTCTCGCTCTCACTTTCGTTTCGTCTGGATAAATGCTTCATTATAAACCGTTAACAAAGAATTTAAAACACAGAATTACACGTAGGTATTATTAGGTAGGTAAGTAGGTAAATTTAACAAAATCGAATAAATCTAGATAACCATTTTCATTTTTTCCAAAAAGTTGGCGTGGCTCGAAAGTAGGTCGACTGGGGTGCTCCAAAATAAGACGTTCAAATCGTTCCCATAGGACTAACAACTGCATGCAATTTAAAACATGTCGGTCAAACGGTTCTCAAGTTATCGTTGACCGTAGCCAAATGTTGACAGACGGATGTACGACGGACGACGCCCAATGGCAATAGCTCATCTTGACGATGTCAAGTTTAGCTAAAAATGACAAACCGGTCACAATTGCTACGCCACTTGACGGAATGTTGCAGCTACACGACAAGACTAATTTTACTTTGAATACTTTCTAGATGTCCACGAGGCATCTACCTTGCGTGCAAAAGAGCCTGCGGGCAAAAGAACTTCCTGGACAGTGAGATAAGACCACTAAGCGACATACTTGGAAGAGATGGGAACCTTGACTTCAAAGCGGCAAATGGTAGCAGTATACCCTATGACGGTTGAATTGAAGTTGACATACAGATGTTAACTACTGATGAAACTCTGGTCAAACCATTTAGTTCTCCTACTGGTGAGCAAGGATGGTAGCCCTGATGTGCCCGTAATAGGTTACAATGTCATCCAAGAAATAATTAAGTCAACACCGGATAGCAATTATGATACCAAGTGCACTCCGATTGTCAACTCCATACGCGGCACCTTCTTATCGCTATCTCAGAGAGATGCGGTAAAACTGGTCAAGATATTCTATGAATCTGACATCGATGTCCTGTGTATGGTACAAACTCCCAGAAAGACCATCACTTTACCACCTAGGAACCCCTTTACTCTGGCAAATTGTAGTTTTTGGCATTGGATTGGGCTGTCACGGACAAGTTTTGCTATTATCTGTACTACGCTCCATCCTTTACAGTATACACAGACAATATAACCCACTAACATATTTATTCACTACCGCTAAACTCAATGCTACGGGTCATCGTTGGGTAGCTGAGCTTGCTGACTTCAATTTTAACATCAGATACATACCAGATACCACGAATGTTGCTGCAGACTACCTGTCAAGATTGCCAGTTGACATGGAAGAATACATGACCAGATGTACCCAAGAGATCGAGGGTCAGACACTTTCAGCTGCAAAAGAAGGCATCAACCCTCAGAACAACATCACATAAATTGAAGCGATCACCAGTGACCCTACTGCAGTGGAGAGTTCCTTAACGCCTGATCAGTCATCTAGCAACCTGATCCCGATGGAGGAACTTAATAAAGCTCAAGTTGTAGATCCTGCCATTATACGAGTAATAGACCTGAAGAAGAAGAGCAGATGGTTGTCAGCCAGTGAGCGCAAGAAAGAATGAGAAACGGTTCGAGATCTACTGAGAGAGTGGTCACACCTGTATCTGAGTGAGAGGGGCTTGCTACGTAGGAAAACCCGCCTCTATGACCAACTGGTAATACCAGTACGATATAAGCTTATGGTCTATCAACAGTTACATAACGATATGGGCCACCATATGGGTGGGAGATGGACCAGTATGGACCAGAGAGGTGAATAGACAGTGCTACTGTATCAAGCAAAAGCGACCAAGTAGAATCACAAGAACTCCCGTCCAGTCAATGGAAACATCGTCACCTTTCGAAGTTATTGGTATTGACTTTCTTCATTTAGAACGGTCGTCAGGTGAATACGAGTATATTCTTGTGATTGTGGACCACTGCGAGATTTGCCCAAGTCTACGCCACTCGTAATAAGTCTGCTAAAACGGCAGCAGATGGGCTATTCAACGACTTTGTCTTACGCTTCGGATTCCCGACACGAATACATCATGATCAGGGTGGAGAATTCGCAAACGAGCTATTCAAACATCTGCATCATCTTTCCGGAATCAAGAAATCGAGAACCACTCCATATCACCCCCAAGGGAACGGTCAAGTTGAACGTTTTAACCAAACCCTTCTCAGTAAGCTACGAACCCTGTCGGGGACTGAGAAGGCACGTTGGAAAAACAGTTTGAATAGGGTGGTACACGCTTCTAATTGTACTAAATCGGAAGTTACTGGTTTGTTACCATTTGCCATGATCTTCGGTCATTCACCTCGCCTGCCAATAGATTTAGCCTTCGGAACCAACACTACAATTAAGAGTGATTCCGCACTGGGAAGTTATGCAGCCCGATGGAAGAGGAGTCTCCAGGAAGTGCATCAGTTGGCAAAGTCCGCTGCTGCAAAGTCAACAAGTAGAAGACGAGCATCACAAGATAAGAAGGTTCATTCAGGTGTGTTGCAGCCTGATGACAGAGTCCTAGTGAGAAACATGAGTGAGCGTGGTGGTCCAGGAAAGTTGCGGGCTTACTGGGAAAGCAAGGTACATCGAGTGATGCGCCGGATTGCTCAGGACAGTCCAGTGTACAAGGTCATTGTTGAAGACGGGGATGGAAGAAGGAGAGTGTTACACACAAATTTACTCCTTCTATGTGACAGCCTACCCTCTGAACTACCAGTTCCGATAGTCAAGAAGCAGCAGAAGGCCCTTAATCTGGGGAAAACGCCTCCACGCGATGCAGCAGACGAGGGGTGCAGTGACGATGAGACGGAATTCCTGCATTCCTTCATCCCGACACTGCAAAGTGACCAGCACCAACCACGAGATGTCCATCCACTGGCTCCACCCAGCCCTCTACCACGTCTTGAAGAGCACGTAGACCCAGAGGAAACTCAACCAATTGGTAATGTGCATTATCAATCACCTAAACTGTTACCACATGAAGATGTCGCTGATGAAGCAGAGATGATGGAGAGTCTTGAATTAACTCCAATCCTGCAAACCACAAACGACTGAGACGACATCACCAGCCAACAAGACGTCTTACATATTAATCGTTCGGACAACCAGTGTATCAACCGGTGTACTTTCAGCCTGTGTATTGGCAACCCGGTAAGATGCAGCATGCATACTGGACACAGGCATGAACTCGTGTGCCTGGATATGTATACTAAGGCTAATGTGTACGTGAATAGCCAGTTTTATTAGTAAGCATGAGTGAACAGTTGAGATGAGTACATGTATTAGAGAGTAAATTTAAGTTGAACTATGCATTTATTAATGGAGATAATATGTCAGACAATCTCGCGTGGTTGCATTTATTTGGACAAGTTTTAATGGAAATGTGTGTACCGTGATGCATATGAGCTTTCAGAGAGACTGTGACTAGAAGAAGGATATTCCATTGGGTGTACATAAAGACCCCTTTATCTAAACTCAGGTCTGATCAACCTGTAGATGTTATCGATGGTGATGTTCATAGAATAACATTATGTTCAAATTCCTTTTAGTCATTGCACATTATCCATTTGTGTAGTGGTAGTCATGACACTCTCCTGTTGTGTGTTAATTGGTTTATCTTTAAGGTTAGAGTGAGACTGATGTTTCATAAGTGAGGTTAGTTAATGTGGGAGACCAGTGCTGAGGACCGTGCCTGTGGTGCAAGTGCTAGTGTAGAAATTTCGGTTACACCGAAGACTCTATTTACAAACCACAACACACTACAGGGCGCGGCCATTTTGGAATAACTGAAAACCTGGATCGAAAAAAAACCAGGTGACACCCAAATTCCACTTAAGAAATGAATACACAAAATCAAATAAGGGAAAAATCGAGCCATACAGGTTAAAAGAATAAAGAGAAAATAAATAGAACAGTAATTAGAATGGAATACAAATAGAAAGGTACTCGGCTAGTTTCAGCTAGCAACAGGTCTAAATACAGAGCGTAATATAAAACACCTGGCCGCATCGAGGCAAAGAGTACACCGGTATAAACTGGTACGGAAGCGTTGCCAGCTGGGAACACCCCCTGCTTGTTGCTAGGAAAAGGGGGCGGATCGTACACGTCTAGGTAGCAACCAGGCCGTATATAAGGCGGCCGAATTGCCGTAGAAAGCAGAACGCCGGGGCAGCAGCCCCTAGGAGCATCAAAGACACGGAGCAGCAAAAGACACAGAACAGTACAGACACGGAGCAGCAAAAGACACAGAACAGTACAGACACGGAGCAGCAAAAGACACAGAACAGTACAGACACGGAGCAGCAAAAGACACAGAACAGTACAGACACGGAGCATTAAAGACAGAGCATCAAAGACAGAGCATCAAAGACACGGAGCATATAAAGACACGGATCAAGACAGACACGAATTATTACAGACACAGCTCACTACA
>NW_014580124.1:2560-4912 GCF_000485595.1 Priapulus caudatus | reverse complement strand
GAAAGAAAGAAGACAGAAGAAAGAAGAAAGAAGAAAGAAGAGAGAGGAGAGAAGAAGATAGAAGAGAGAAGAAAGAAGACAGAAGAAAGAAGAGAGAGGAGAGAAGAAGATAGAAGAGAGAAGGAAGAAGAAGAAAGAAAGAAGAGAGCAGAAGGGGGAGAGAAGAAGGAAAGAAGGGAGAAGACAGAAGAGTGAAGATAGCAGAGAGGAGACAGAAGCAAGAAGGAGGGAAGAAAGAAGACGAAGAGAGAAGGCAGGTGATAGAAGAAAGAAGACCGAGGACAGAAAAGAGAAGAGGGCCGACGGACGACAGAAGAAACGAAGAAGGAACGAGAAACGGCGCGACGCAGAGAGGAGAGAGGAGAACGCCGACAGCAGGTGCCGTTACGTCTTATTCTCACTCCCGACAATCTGCATAGATACGTCGGGTTCACGTTCGCACCGACGCACCTATATTATTGCACATAACCGTTTACCGGCCTTCTGCCCTAAAATATTATAGTCTCAACAACTAGTACGTCACACAGCCAGAGCATTCCTAACGCGTCGAGTAACTACTCGATACGATACCGTATAACTGTAGTGTGTATACTAGCAATAAAAACTACCGGTTCCGTATAAGTAAGTATCTTGCGTTGAGTTTATTTGTCTCATTGTTTTGCCACCTGCTGCCACGCAACACAGTCCCGCTTTGCCACCGGGAGCAAGAAATGATCCCGAAAAATAATTGTGCATTCACACGCACATAATTCTCATAGCGGCGACCCCTAGCGCCACTACACTAGCAACCTCTGCCCACCAGATTATTTCGATAAACTTACCATCCGCATTTGTGAATATTGCTAGAATATCGTTGGAACGTTATCGAAGTTATTGTTAAGGACTCATGTTAGATCTATTAATATTCTCAATACAAAATTCGAAGTTAGCTGTAAAGGGGGAGGGGGAGTGTGGAGAAGATGTGATTTTTATTATACGATTCCTAATGTACGAAATGTACGATCTATGTATTTTATGTTGGCTTTAAACGGCGCGCATGCGTGGTTCTCTCCTAGAAAAGATGGCATTCTTGTTGGTTTGTCCTGCTGCTGGCTCGTCAATTTAGCGCCTTTCCGTTGTTATTTAATGCTGTCTACTTACGTGATGAACAGGCGTAACAGTTACACCTTCTATGGTACTGGTAGACATAATTTCCTTTACAAAATTACTTACTTACGGCCACCCCCCTGAAGCCCTCGGCCGTTGTTGTAGCGACAGAAGGGGAAGGGCAGGCTCGATAGCGAGCGACTTATCGGCCGTGATCAGGCCTTGCTGTGCTTTCTTGCCCGCAGGGCCTGTCTTCGCCCTGCCTAGCTCGTCAAGAAGGGCAGAAGGGACATATGCACATTGCGCCACATTTTGCGCACATTCTTGCACACATTCCTGCACATTCCGCTGTTTAGTATAACATTTATACACATTTTGATACATTGCAGCAGTTATATTGATGCACATTGCGCCACATTCTTACACATTCAGCTGTTTAGTAGCACATTTCGCTGTTTAGTAGCAAATTCCGTTGTTAAGTATAACATTTTTTACACATTTGGATACATTGCGCAGTTATTGATGCACATTGTGCCACATTCTTGCACATTCCTGCACATTTAGCGAACATTCCTGCACATTCTTGCACATTCCGCGCACATTTCTGCACATTTCGCTGTTTAGTAGGACCCGTTGTTGACACTTGACCCACCTATATGTTGGGTCACGCGCGACACTAGCGCCGACCAACGGTGAGTTAGGGTCACGAACGGAAATTGCATGAGAAAGTATGCAATATTGCCAATCATTTTTGCGTGGAAACATCAGTGAACATGATACATGCCATATTTTAATGGTTCAGAAGAACTATGGGGACACAGCAGGAGAGGGACTTTTCTCCCCCAGCCAGGAAGTGTTTCATGCTTGCACTTTACTGGAATTAGAATTTAGAGACGTAATTCCAAAGGTTAGGCCTATGCACATGAGTAAGGTGCGCAGCCTTCTCATCCCTCACTTATTACAGACATTACAGTCACTAGCGTGATCAAATAAAGTATGCAAAGCCCAAGAATTAATAACAAGCTTGTTTGTAAATATCCGCCTCCATCACGTTCTCCGTGAAAACAATTGTATGTTTGTAACAGTTAGTAAGAGAAAGAACCGCAAATTGCTTCACCCGTGTAATGGCAAAATAATTGTTGTTGTTGTTGTTGAAGCTTACACGCCAGTCCGGTGCATGGGGGGATGCAAGGATTCCCTTGTTATCATTTCTGTAGCGTGTGTTACGAGATATGGTTAATTAATTGCTATAGTTAAAATATGATA
>NW_014580124.1:0-2550 GCF_000485595.1 Priapulus caudatus | reverse complement strand
TATCATATTTTAACTATAGCAATTAATTAACCATATCTCGTAACACACGCTACAGAAATGATAACAAGGGAATCCTTGCATCCCCCCATGCACCGGACTGGCGTGTAAGCTTCAACAACAACAACAATTATTTTGCCATTACACGGGGTGAAGCAATTTGCGGTTCTTTCTCTTACTAACTGTTACAAACATACAATTGTTTTCACGGAGAACGTGATGGAGGCGGATATTTACAAACAAGCTTGTTATTAATTCTTGGGCTTTGCATACTTTATTTGATCACGCTAGTGACTGTGCTGTCTGTAATAAGTGAGGGATGAGAAGGCTGCGCACCTTACTCATGTGCATAGGCCTAACCTTTGGAATTACGTCTCTAAATTCTAATTCCAGTAAAGTGCAAGCATGAAACACTTCCTGGCTGGGGGAGAAAAGTCCCTCTCCTGCTGTGTCCCCATAGTTCTTCTGAACCATTAAAATATGGCATGTATCATGTTCACTGATGTTTCCGCGCAAAAATGATTGGCAATATTGCATACTTTCTCATGCAATTTCCGTTCGTGACCCTAACTCACCGTTGGTCGGCGCTAGTGTCGCGCGTGGGACATCGAAATTGTATGGCAAGCATAGCGGCTGTCCCATCTTATTGTAACATCTTTGGTTAGGTGTTTACACAGACTAGCGGATACACAGACTGGACGAAACGCCAAAATAGTGTTATGGAATTGAATGGTGGCGCCGCCTAGCGAATTTAGCGGTACACTAAAAATCTGGCTGTGGAGATACACCGTAGATGTGTAACGTTGTAATATTAAAACGTCTCTATCGTTAATTATAATATTTGGACTAGAGTTTAATTATACATTCCTGAATCTAGAAGGTCAAATGTTAGTCTTCAAGTAGATTTTACTCTATTAAACGGCTGTACATTTATTTTTACATGCAAAATGATCATCCACACCGTATCACAGACTAATGCACAATACACACATAACATCACAATGTGTAATGTGCACACGGTATACTGTGCTACAGTCTGTAGTTTAATTTATTCCTCAGTCTGTAACCGGATTTTGTGAGATGTTTGTTTTTTCTACAAACAATAATAATAATAAAGACGATATAATTTCCCATATTTTTTTACTCAAATACCATTAATCATATTTATTGCTAAGAAGCTTCAGCAATTTACGATTCTGCTTGTTTCTAGGTTGGGAGTGCAGGAGGGTTACTGACTTCTATCAGAGATGGAACTGCATCCTTTCTCAGCCTTTTAATTTTTTTGACTTGCCTTTGTGTTTTTAATAAAGGTGGAAGGGATCGGGTAAATGAATTATGGAAAATAAGGTAAAATATATTATGATTACATATAATTAAACAACCAATAAGTACAGTCTCTGTTCGTGTGCACAGCAGTCGGTGAGTCACTGCATCTGTCATTGCCGTCCTAACGAATTTATCATTTGCAAACGTATATAACATGCAACACGTGATAAATTTAGTACATATCATGCTCTGTGGGAAACTTGAAAAACGCTGTATCTGGGAATATATCTAGAATATATTATGCAAAATAATACCCTAGGTCCCGAGTGACATGCCTTAACCTGCAACATAGGATAGTTCGCCACAATAGTCCCAAAAACCTTAACTCTTAAGAAGATTACATAATTAATTTTGTAAAGGAAATTATGTCTAGCAGTACCATAGAAAGTGTAACATGATGTCTAGAACTGTTTGAATATCTGCCTGGTAACAATGAAGGCAATTAGAATCGTTGTGCCTATTGCACTTGTTTAATTATATCATGGTTTTTCAAATAAGCTTCGCTTGAATAAGAAAGGCAGCCTAACACTAACAGCTGTTCTGTGTTGACAAATAACTCGCCAGTCACAATAAAATCAGTATACAAGTATATTTTATATATAGTATATACATATAGTTATATAGTATATACACGATTATGCTTGTACGTCGTGCGTTAATATGTACAAATAAGCTTCCCTTGCATTAGGAAAGGAAGAGGAAAGGCAGATCTATATACATCTTTAATGTTCAGCTGTTCTGTGTTGACAGACAACTCGCCAGCGACATAATACTAATAGTAATAAAAACAGTATATACGTATATTTTATATCACTTATGTAATAATATTTATCTAAATAACCTTTTTGGGTCTTTTGGGAACCTAAAAAACTTAGTCCGTGTATTTATGGCGACCGAATATTGCAATTAAAAGCAGAGTAATCCCCATGGTTTCCTAACAGTCTCCATTGCAGCATCCAACGACTCACGACGGCTCCTAGGACGGTACGGACGGGAACGCGAAACGGTTACGTCACTGTCTGCATGAAGCAAGCGTGTGTGTATATCTATCTGTAGTCATGAAGAATGATTCAGGCGAGTCAGCTAAGTGCTACATAATATGATAGAACTGTGAAAACCAACATGAACGCTGCATTAGAAGGTTTTGCACACATACGTAGAGAGAAAGAGAGAGAGAGAGAGAGAGAGAGAGAGAGAGAGAGAGAGAGAGAGAGAGAACGAGAAAGC
>NW_014580123.1:19963-21772 GCF_000485595.1 Priapulus caudatus | reverse complement strand
TGCATACATGTACCCTGCATACATGTACCCTGCATACATGTACCCTGCATACATGTACCCTGCATACATGTACCCTGCATACATGTACCCTGTATACATGTACGCTGCATACAGGTACCCTGCATACATGTACCCTGCTTACATCTACCCTGCATCGCTGCATCGCATGCATACATACATCACAGCGGCGACCTATCCAACCGGCGACATCTCTCATTCAGACCAGCTTCTGCATGACGGCGCAGAGACAAACTGAATCACCCGAATGGCTTCAGTAGAATGAGACAGTAGCGATATCGTTGCTCGGGACCGCGGCGGCTACGGCTGAGCTACGGGAGGCTGCGTGAGAGGATGTGAGGGGATGGGAAGCTGGGAGACGGAGAGGTTGTGAAGCCCTTGTTATGAGATTGTAACCTGCCTTCCGTCATGTTGTATGCGAGCGGCTTGTCATACGCGTGCACGCAGCGAGTACATTGCTACTCTATTTGCAGTAGGTCTGCTTCCTTCTCCTCCTGCTACATCACGCACACGCGCACGCACGCACGCACGCAAGCATTTGCGTGATTAATTTCGTGCGCCCGGGCGCTAAGTGCAATGTTTGTCCACGAATTTGCGTGTCGGCGTGTGGTGGGTGTGCGCGTGAGTGCTTGCGTGCGTGCGTGCGCGCGTGTGTGTGCGCGTGCGTGCGTGTGTGCGTGTGTGCGTGCGTGCGTGCGTGCGTGCAGCATAGCTACGTATGTACAAGTAACAAGTGACAAGTGCTCTGCGATGGTTGACCTCGCTTCGCTGCGTCGCCTATCGTCGCTATTTGCAGTAAATGTTATACGACGACGCTTCGTCGTGGAAAAGCCGTACCGAGTCTAGCAATCAACGCTAGACTCTCTGCGCGCTATCCTGATTACTGGATACGTGTATGTATGTGTGCGTGCGTGCGTTCGTGCGTGCGTGCGTTCGTATAATTGTGTGCACAGACGCACATACGTGTACCACGCTATATATAATTGTGTATACAGACGCACGCACGTGTACCACGCTATATATAATTGTGTGCACAGACGCCAGACGCACGCACGTGTACCACACTATATATAATTGTGTGCACAGACGCACGCACGTGTACCACGCTATATATAATTGTGTACGCAGACGCACGCACGTGTACCACGCTATATATAATTGTGTACGCAGACGCACGCACGTGTACCACGCTATATATAATTGTGTACGCAGACGCACGCACGTGTGCCACGNGCACGCACGCACGCACGCACGCACGCACACACACGTACGCACGAAGACGCACACGCACGCACGCACGCACGCACGCACGCACGCACACACACACACACACACACACACATACCGACCTTCTATCGCTTAGTCTCTAACGCGTGAAATGAGGTTCCGAAAAAAAACATCAAAGGAACTTTTAATTGAGAGTGCGCCCGAATGTTTTCTCGCGACCACTTCTAGACTGACCCCAGCCCGCTCGGCTCGCCGTCCTTGCACTCACTCACCTCTCGCGCGCTCTCTCGTTGCCGGTAACAGGTGGGCGTCTCACGCGGGCACGGGTTACTGCCCGTGTTATACACCTGAATGCCGCAGTTAAGACGTGAACGCTTGCAGCGCTCGCTGGTAAGATACGCTAATACGAAAGGTAAACATTAAAGTATTGTAGAGCAGAAGGGAGGAAGGACAAGAGTGAAGTAACGAGAGAACGAGAATGGGGAGGAAAAGAAGAGAGAGAGAGAGAGAGAGAGAGAGAGAGAGAGGAGGCGGAGGAGAGAGAGGGAGAGGCGAGCACGGAAA
>NW_014580123.1:14571-16182 GCF_000485595.1 Priapulus caudatus | reverse complement strand
TAGCAGCAGCAGCAGTAGCAGTACAGCAGCAGCAGCAGCAGCAGCAGCAGCAGCAGCAGCAGCAGCAGTAACATCAGCAGCAGCAGTAGCAGTATTAGCAGCAGCAGCAGTAGCAGTACAGCAGCAGCAGCAGCAGCAGCAGCAGCAGTAACATCAGCAGCAGTAACAGCAGCAGCAGCAGTAGCAGTATTAGCAGCAGCAGCAAATGCGTGATTGCGTGCTCACTGATCCGGCTTACACTTGTCTGCCGATCTCATTCTTCCCCCTCCCCCCCCACCCTAATCCAGGACCGCCCCTCCCCCTACCTCATCCCACCCGGCCACCAAGACAATAGACCCCAAGCGCTACCCTGCTCACGGCCGCAGCCCGCGCTCCTATCTGCGTGAGCGTGCGGGTGAGGCGCGGCGCGTCAGGGTTCCGCTACGGTGGTCATCTTTGTTCGTGAGAGAGAGAGAGAGAGAGAGAGAGAGCGAGAGAGAGGGAGGGGGGGGAGAGGGAGGGGTGTTCCGCGGGGGGTGCGCGTGTGTCTGTGTGCGCGTGAGTAGTTGGCTGGCTGGCTGGCTGGGTCATCACGAGCAGCAGAGCAGCGGCAGCACCGCCAGGACCGCCACTAGCAGCTAGCTAGGCAGTTAACTGCTAGCGTCGGAATGAGTCAGTCGGGTTGTTTCCCCTCTCTCTCTCTGCGCTGTACGCACGTCCGCATATGTTCGGCATTGGCCAAGGTTAAGGAGTGTGTGTGTATGTGAGACGCAGACCCACAGGCAGAGAGGGCACGCTGTGAGTAACCGTGCTTGCATATGTACGACGGAGATACTAGGATACCCGCGTGGATACGTAGAGAGAAACCAAGAGCAGGATAACTATACATGTTTGTGTGCGTGCGTGATACGCGAAGACAGCTGGGAGTATCGTACGCCGAAGACGATGCTACGCTGAGACGTGTGTGAGTGTTTGACATACACACGAAGATAGATGTAAGTATTGCGCGCAGCAGATGCGAAGAGAGTTGTGTGCGTGCGACAGAAGAAGAGAGATCGTATGTGTAGGAATTGCTGGGAGAGTGTGAGTGAGACAGATGAACATAGATGCTGAGTGTCGTGGCACGTAGGCGATGCTAGGAGGTGTGTGTGTTGTGTGTGTCACTGTGTGCGTGTGTGTGTGTGTGTGTGTGTGTGTGTGTGTGTGTGTGTGCGTGCGTGCGTGCGTGCGTGTGTGGTGGGTGGGTGGTGTGTGTCGCACGCACACGCACGCGGCCACGCACACCCACGCACGCAGCACGCACACACACCCGGCGCTCGCGCACACACTCACGCACCACAGCACCGGCACACACACACAGCACACACACGCTAACAGTACAGCACACACACACACGCACGCACGCACGCACGCAGCACGCACGCACGCAACGCACACACATCCACCATCAACCCGACAACAACACACACACGCACGGGCATGTCACGCGCAGCACGCACGTACGAGCACACCACACCCACACCACACGCACGCACGCGCAACGCACGCATCTGCACGAACAATACACACCCAGACACACAGATGCAACACCCATCAACAAGTTCACCTCAGGATCGCCCAAGGCACGTGAAC
>NW_014580123.1:13229-13984 GCF_000485595.1 Priapulus caudatus | reverse complement strand
AGTGTGTGTGCGTGCGTGCGTGCGTGTGCGTTCGTGTGTGTGTATGTGTGTGTGTGTGTGTGCGTGTGTGGGTGTGTGCGTGCGTGTGTGTATGTGTGTGTCCGTACATGCCTGTGCGTGTGATACATGAAGGGGCACGCTGTGGACTGTGGGTACTCGTGGTTGCATCGTATGCAGACAATGTTAGGATGTTCGCGCGCGTGTGTGTCATACATATAGTCCCGAGTAGATAATAACAATGTTCTATTATCTACTCTTGATATAGTCCAGAGCTTATTAAGAATGCGCTTTGATATTGTCACGAGCATGTTAACTATATGTGTGTGTGCGTGTATTACATGAAAAGAGCCTTTTAAGTATCGTGGCTGTATTGCACACAGCAGATGTAATGCTAAGAGAGTTGTGTGTGTGAGCGTGTGACATTATAAACAGACCTGTGAATATACACATATACCGTGCGTAGGTCTTTCCTTTGGTTAGTGTTTCGGGTAGTGTTGGGTTGGTATGTGTGTTAGGTGACTCACTGGCTACCCGATGGTATTTGTTTTATTTCGCTCTCTTTGGGGGTTTTGCGCTCTCTCGCTTTCGCTCATCTCCCGTTACCCTCTCTCTGGCTGTCTCACATACACTCACGCATGCACACACACACACACACACACACACACACACACACACACACACACACACACACACACACACACACACACACACACACACACACACACACACACACACACACACACACACACACACAC
>NW_014580123.1:9973-10519 GCF_000485595.1 Priapulus caudatus | reverse complement strand
CGGACCGTACCCAGGGTACGTTCCGGCAGTACCCTGGGGGACATAGACCCTATGAGCGCGCTAGTAGTTCTCCCTGTCTGCGCCTGGCAGCGTGGAGTGTGCGCACGAGCGCGTGTCCGGTCGACGTATTAATGCAGGCGAATATGCGACGTAATGGAGCGGCTAATGCACTTTGTTTCGTTCGTGCGCCACAGATGCGACAGCAGCAGCAGCGACGGTAGTAGTAGCAGCAGCAGCGACGGTAGTAGTAGCAGCAGCAGCGACGGTAGTAGTAGCAGCAGCAGTGACGGTAGTAGCAGCAGCAGCAGCGACGGTAGTAGTAGCAGCAGCAGCAGCATCAGCAGCGACGGTAGTAGTAGCAGCAGCAGCAGCAGCAGCAGCAGTGACGGTAGTAGTAGCAGCAGCAGCAGCAGCAGCGACGGTAGTAGTAGCAGCAGCAGTGACGGTAGTAGCAGCAGCAGTGACGGTAGTAGTAGCAGCAGCAGTGACGGTAGTAGTAGCAGCAGCAGCGACGGTAGTAGTAGCAGCAGCAGTGACGGTAGTAGT
>NW_014580123.1:6014-8284 GCF_000485595.1 Priapulus caudatus | reverse complement strand
GAGAGAGAGGGAGAGCGAGCGAGCGAGCGAGCGAGAGCAAGAGTTGCACACATAGAGGTCTGGCTTCCATATAGATACGATACGCCGTCCCGTGTTTATATTCTCCACATCTCACATTTCCCGCTATATAAAAATCGGGGTGGGGAGGAATACAAACATTTGCGCGGCCTTTATCCACAAACAGCCCTGAGAAAATCACTCTGCCCATCATCTTGCAAGCAACTGCTGCAAAACGCGTTGTCATCCTACTCGTTCACATTGAGTAAGCTTATCACGCCATCGTCTGTGAGTAAACGAGCGATGTCACGCCATCGGTCTTCCACCTGCAACCCACACGCACACAAACAGAAACACAGACACACGCGCCCGCACGGACGCACGCACGTACGCACACGCACGCGCACACACACACACGCGCGCGCGCACACACACACACACACACTCACACACACACACACACGCAGCACGACCCCACACACACACACACACACACACACACACACACACACTCACACTACCACACACACACACACACACACACAACACACATGCACACCACTACAACAGACACACCACACACAGCACACACACACACACACACACACTCACACGCGGATCTCGAAACCCCGTAGACAGTAATGTGTATTAGCAGCGTTAGTCGTAAATGGCTCGTATAATGAATTACGCGATAGTAGCAGCACATACAACGTGCCCGGGAGCTTCACGAATCCTTAATCACATGCGGCATTATCGGCATAACGCTGAAGAACTACTGGGAAAGATGCTGGTGGAGAAGGGGGGGGGTAGGGACGAAGGAGTGGAAGCGAGAGAGAGAGAGAGAGCGCAGAGAGAGAGAGAAGAGAGAGAGAGGCTGGAGAGAGAGGGGGAACGATGGTGGGGAGGGAGATAGAGAGAGAGAGAGAGAGAGAGAGAGACGAGAGAGAGAGAGAGAGAGCGAGACGAGAGAGGAGAGAGAGAGAGAGGGAGGAGAGAGAGAGTGGGAAACGAGAGACAGAGAGAGAGAGAGAGAATAGAAAGGACGACGACGATGATCCGTGGTTTACAACCCGTCGCCGCTAACAAAACCTGTGATTCTATTAAACAGACGCGCCGGCCGAGTTTCAATTGCTAAACGGAGCGTACCGTGGATATATACTAGTATATATCGCATATAGTACATAAATACAGATACATACATATACATATATATATAATATGTAATATATAGTATATATATATATATGTGATATATGTATATAGAGACAAATAATAAGATAAGAAGTATTATTAGCTCTTGTAATAGTATATAGTATATCATCCGCTAGTCCGAGGGGACAATGCGCTACGGGAGCGTAGTACCGCGCGTGCATTGCAGCGGTTCATCTGTTACATAATCTTCGCGCAGCACAGAACCAAAAACACAACCTACACAATACTCTACAAATTACACCACAAGACACACCTACTACAATACCTACAATACACCTACAACACACCTTACTACAACACCTACACTACCGTATACGTACGTACACGGGCAATGATTTTCTCCGTGGTGGTGCACTCGGCTAGTTTCACGTCACGGCACGCTCCTGCATCCCTGCGACGCGCATACACGGGGAGGAGCGGCTTATTAGCGACAAAATAGCGTGTCATGTTTCACCACGGCGATGGCTTCAATGCTACAGTGCGCCGCGGCGTGAAGGTGGGAGGTGGGTGGGGGAGGGGGGGATAGTGCTGCTGATGCGCGCAATTGATCAGTGGGAAGACTGAAAGGTCGATTGTTACAATGAACTGTGGAAATCTTTTACGTAGGCCCGACCCGCGCGATTGGATCAAAGTCAGACGGCATTAGCGACAGGCCGCGTGTGCTGTGCGTGCGCCCGGCCGATGCGTGCCGTGCGCCGCAAGGTACAATGTGCTGGCGCTGCGCGTGTGTGTGTAGTCGCATGCTTGGTGGCGCTGCATGAGGTGAGAATGAAATTCCTTGTAGGTTGCAAGTTTTTTGGCAAGGCAAGCAAGACAAATGTGCATGTGTGTTGCGTGTATACACGGTGCTACAGTGTAGCTCTTGCGTGGTTGCGTTTACATTGTGACAATGTATTTGTAGTGAGTGTACATGTGCGCTCACATATATGACTTAGGTTAGTATGTGGCTTGCGTGTGCATGTACACGTACAGTATTGTGGTGTTGCGTGTACATGTACGTCACATGCAGTATGTGTGGGGTGTGCATGTATATGTGCATTGCACTGTGTGTTATCTGTACA
>NW_014580123.1:0-617 GCF_000485595.1 Priapulus caudatus | reverse complement strand
CTCTCTCTCTCTCCCTCCTCTCTTCTCTCGCTCTCTCCCCCTCCTCTCTCTCTCTCTTTCTCTCACTCTCGCTCTCCCTCTCTCCCTCTCTCTCCCTATCTCTTTTCTCTCTCCCTATATATCTCTCTCTCTCCCTCTCTCTCTCTTCTCTCTCCCTATCTCGCTCTCTCTCTCGCTCTCTCTCTAAGTTCCCTCTGTCTATCTCTCTCTTTCTCTCTCTGTCTCTCTCGCTCTCTCTCACTCTCTGCTTTTACCGCGATTTCGTGCGTTCCGCCTCGTTTCCCGGCGCACACACCCAGGGCGGCTGCGACAATTGTGGAACGCTTTCTTCGTTCGTTGACGCATTCTTCGTCGCTGTCGCTGAGGAGACGCTTCGATCCGCGGCACCAGCTTATATTACGAGCCAGAGAAGATAAAGTACATATACATACATGGGCGCTGTCAGGATTGCGTGTGTTTAGATATGTAGATGGATGCGCGGTGAATGCTGCTGCACTTACCGTGGCGATGGGTTTCTAGTACTGGCGTTGGGAAAACCGCCTGCGTTATTATAGCAAGCAGTGTTAATGCACCCAGGTCCGAGCGTATGTTACGGCGCATTGCCCGAGACGATCTGA
>NW_014580122.1:20211-20524 GCF_000485595.1 Priapulus caudatus | reverse complement strand
AGAGAGAGAGAGAGAGAGAGAGAGAGAGAGAGAGAGAGAGAAAGAGAGAGAGACACACACACAGAGAGATGAGGAGAATTGTGAGCATCTGATCTCTCTCGTCGCGGATTAGCGTTTGATCATGCGGCGGGTATGATTTGCTCGCGTCTGCCAGCAAGCTGAGCGAGCGCTTAATCTTAACTTAATCTCTCGCATCTTCGTCTGTCTCTCAACTCCTTCTACACGGCCGCTACTCTGTCACAGCTAGGGGGAGGGTTAGAGGAGGAGGGGGCGAAGGGGTAGAGGAGGGGGGAGAGTGGTAGAGGAGAGGGTG